>NC_059102.1:306448008-306615508 GCF_020740685.1 Jaculus jaculus
CCCATGTAAGCCAGACACACAAAGGTGAGGCAAGCACAAGGTCACACATGCTCACTAGGTGGCACAAGTTTCTGGAGTTCAATTGCAGTGGCTGAGGCCCTGGGGTGCCAATTCTCTCTCTCTCTCTCTCTCTGTCTCTCTCTAAAATAAAGATTTTTTAAAAAAGTAAAAGAAATTCAAATCCACTATTGTCTGACTTTAGAGGCCAAGTGTTTAATCACCTTGCTCTACTGCCAATGGCTTTGAAGTGCTAAGAAGCATCAGCAGTGGGGAGAGGCTGAAATGTGAGAAAAGTTGACTTTCTAGACATACTTGCAACCTCTAGCAATATTTCCTAGTCTGTTTTCTTACTTCTCACAAAGTGTTTGCATCAGGGGACATAACCCCTTTCTCTCAATTCATTTAATACTGTCAGTTTTATTGCAATTATTCTGACCCAGCTTTGAATAGAAGTAAGCTCCCGCCCTCCCCACAACTTTATGCACAGAAAC
The DNA here is from genome assembly GCF_020740685.1 of Jaculus jaculus. Lineage (NCBI taxonomy): Eukaryota > Metazoa > Chordata > Mammalia > Rodentia > Dipodidae > Jaculus > Jaculus jaculus. The sequence continues at coordinate 306,448,500 of NC_059102.1, forward strand.
ACTCTCTGCTCTGTATTATATTGAAAAGTATTACAAGTTTTAATGTTTATACATTGCTAATGCAGAGTCAGGAAGAAACTGATTCTAGCATTTGCTATTATTTGTCCTTACTGTTTTTGCTTTACTTAAAGAGTTCTTTTGTCAATAAAAGGAGTTATTTAAGCACAAACATCATAAGCAGATATATGAAAGGATATTCTACTGCACTGTCATTTATGACAATAAATATACATGATTGGGCTGGTGAGACTGTTCAGTGGTTAAAGGTGATTGCTTATAATAAATATGATTGAGAGAGAGAGTATAAAAGTCCACAGGATGACAAGTCTTTATAGGTTCTTATATTAGCTTACAAAATATTCAGGAATTTCTATACCAAAACATAAGGTGATAAGTAGGACTACAAATTGGAGAACAATCTAAGAGAGCAGGAGCCAAGTAGAAATGCAAAACAGGAGTTCAAGGATCAGTTGTTAAGAATAATTTTGGAAAAACATCCAGGGCTATAACAGGGCATTGGGTTTTATTGACTGAGTTAAAAATTAAATTACCAAAGTAAAATCTCAGTAGACGGTCAGAAAAATATGACCTAGTTTATTTTCTGGAGCTTGGAACAGAAAGAGAAATGGAAAACATGAGTGGTTTAACAAACAAAAAAAAAAAACATAAAATATTTAAGAGATGAGTCCAGAAGACGCAACATCCAAATGATAAGAGTTTAGAAAGGGGAATTTGGAGAAAGTAGAGAAATAATCAGAAAAAAATTTGCACAAACTGAAGTACAAATTCAAACTGGACAGCCTTATCAAATGTATAGATACATAAATGAGCAAAGGCCCCATACTTAGGGAAATAATTGTAAAAATTTAAAGCATAAATAGTAAGAGAAACAGATCATAAAAACCTCCAGGGAGACAAACTTCTGGTTAATAAAACCATATACTGGACAACAGTATCTTCAAGTTCTAGGATTGAATTATAAAGCTAGAATTTTGTAAGCAGCCAAATTATAAATACATATAAAGGCAGAATGCATATGTTTTATGACAACAGAAGATTTAAAACCTTGCATACTCATACTCACCCTTCCATAGACTGATACTTATAAACTATAAAGAAAAAGGCAGGCTTGGGATTAGGCTTACTGTATATCCAATGCAGAAATCATGCAAAAGAATCCTGCAGGCAACAACCATGTAACTAGCCCAAACATTCAGATGAAATACCCAGGGAATGGTTCTCTGGGGTGAGGGTGAGTAAATATCACTGAAGGGCTGGAGAGTTAAGGCACTTGCCTGGGAAGCCTAAGGACCTATGTTCAACTCTCCAAATCCAGTGGAAGCCAGACACACAAAGGTGAGGCAAGCGCAAGGCTGCGCGTGCACACATGGTGGCACAAGCATCTGGCATTCTATTGCAGTGGCTGAGTTCTTGGAGTGCCAATTCTCTTTCTCTCTCTCTAAAAAAGAGGAGGGGGCAAGCTGTGGGAAATTGAAGAATACAGGTATTATGTAGGTCTGATGAAAATTAAGACTATAATAAATTAAAAAACAAACATATGGCTGGGCGTGGGGGCGCACGCCTTTAATCCCAGCACTCGGGAGGCAGAGGTAGGTGGATCGCTGTGAGTTCAAGGCCACCCTGAGAATGCATACTGAGTTCCAAGTCAGCCTGGACTAGAGTAAGACCCTACCTCCAAAAAAAGAAAGAAAGAAAGAAAGAAAGAAAAAAAAACATATAAAGCGGAGACTTCTAGGTAAGTATTTAAGAGGAACCACACAAAAAAAGCCATAGTCCAAATAGAAAAATAACTAAGTGGCAGCCTGGTTGTTATCTAAAGTTCTAGCCTAGGGAAGTCTAAAGATAAGAAAAACAGTCAGGAAACTATTAAATTAAAGGTCATGGTCATCTGATCCAAGGTTATGGCAGCACAGTGAAAATGAATGGTAAAATTTTAGAACTGTTTAAACACATTAACATTTGATATGAAATAAAAGAAGGTCCTATTGTTCTGACTTGAAAAATCTGTGCAGAAAGTCGTGCCATTCACTGAGATAGAAAGACCCCCAAGGATAGCTAGGATGGAAATCTCAGTAGTAAAACCCTGTGAGCCTGAGATGTTGAAGGGATGCCCAAGTGAAAATAGACAATTGGTAGCTGGGTATTTTATCAGGGGATCTAGAGTGGCTTCATGAGCAGTGAGAACAAGGTAAATTAATAGGTCATGAGTGAATGTTTCCTTGGTCATAGTATCAAACATCAAACAAAACTCCAGAGCAAATAATGCAGGGTAGGGTAATGAGCAATAACATTTACAGGGAATCTTCCTAAAGCTGTGTTCTATGTAGTTTTGATCCAGGAAGGCACTGTATATAAAAGAATACATTCCCTCCAACTACAATTACTTCAGATAACAAGTACTTTATTTCTGTTACCTCAAACTCCATAACATTGGTACAAAGTCCCTTAAGACTATTTCTCTTCCCAATCCAGATGTCTCATAAATCACTGATCTCCTTAGAATCTCTACAAAAACCCAGTCAGTTGTGATGTTTTTGTATTTCTCACTTCCTCCCCACTCAACTTTCCTCTTAATGCTCCATCACAAAATCCCCAAAATCATTCAGGCAAATCAGGGTTAGTAATAGTAAAAGAAATAGCCCAGAGGGAGACAACCTTAGAATCTTTAGTGTCAGTGAAGGGAAAAGTGTGGAAATATGCATATGCTATGTTTTCTCCCATTCTGTGCATTATTTTTGTATGAAGGCTAGGCAGCATTCAGTGTTCAGTATAGTGAACTGTGAGGTTCTTTCCACAGGAAAGCCAGCTGCCTATCAGTCCAAAGGCTTCACAGGTAATACAGTTCAGGTTGCCAGGGCATCCTCAATGCCATCAGTCTGAGAAGCCTGTCACAACCTAATCAAACCTGCAAGAGAGTGAAGTCTATTAACTTGGTAAGATTGTTCCATCCTGAACTTGTCTTGAGAAATACTCCTTCCAGAGCTTGAATAACCATGTTTCCTCATTTGAGCTACCACCTTCTTATTAGCAGAAGAGTTAATAATTAAAATATGACTTAATCCACAGAGAAGAATAACTAGTGGAAATAAGCATGGCCTTACACAAAACTTCACATCTGTGGTAGAGGATGAGCTATAGGTAGGGATCATTGTCCTGTGCCAGCTAGAGGAGAGTCTTTGTGCCCCCTCACTTCCCTGTCTAGACTGCCCGGCTGTCGTTCCCTTTTCTATTTATCCAGACTGAATGGCTTCCATGACCTCAACTCTTTCTTCATATAAAGTATAATACAATTGGGTTCCAATTATTAAAATTGAAAACATATTCTAGAACTGCTTACATTACATTGCACCCAGTTGACATTAACTGGAGTTTTGTGTGTTCCCAAACACTTCAAGCACATATTTTGAGTCTCTGGACTTATTTACTGCCTACTGCTGATGGCAAAACCTTATTTCCTTTTATTTCCAATTTAGGAGAATGCATTTCACTGCTGTCCATAATGTATTGCTATCATACAGCAGAAGAATAAAATATATCAATACTTCTCAGGCACAATGAATCTATCTATCTATCTATCTATCTATCTATCTATCTATCTATCTATCTCTCCTTCTCCACAAATGCCATAAAAATGTAAAAGGAAAAAAAAATTAGGTGTCAGGATCACCAAAGTACATATTAATTACAATGTTTGGTGAGGGACATTCTGGCTCAGATGTTAGTAGAAACTCTCCATGAAATGATTTCAAGTATTTTTCCTTATTTTTCATCTTACCAAACATTGTGTAGGTTTTAGTTTAATATAGCACAAATAGAACATATTTTACTAATTCATAAATCTAATTGACTTGTTTCATGTTCTACCATAACTGCCACTATTGACTTTTTCTTCTGTATTTGTCTGTGATTGGGAGGTGGGACCGTAGCACATAGTGCCTGACATGGGGTTGGCATGATAATTCAACATGGTGGGCCGGGTGTTAGTTCCTGAACTATGACTTCACCTTACTCCAGTCCTCCCCTGATGTCACAGCTCCCTACTTCATTACTAGAGGCAGAACCAATCATTTGATTCACTAAATCACAGGCATAATGGCAACCAATTCATCAGGATAGCTAAAAGATAGGGTACAAACTGAGAAAAGATTGTTGTAAGACTGAAAAGATGAGAGGAAAAGAGTATAGAATGGTTTGTGCCTTCCATTTTCTATCTCCTACATCCCTCCTAGTTATCAGTAGCTAACTCTATTTATGCTTCTGACATCATTTTCACTTAGTCTTGGGTCCTGGAGGCGAGTCTGGAAAAGCTATTTAGAAGTTAGCTCTTCCTCCAGCACTTCCACATGTGCACAGAGAAACGTATAGACAGGAACCGGCACACCCATGGAGAAGCCACATGTGCACTAAGAACACATGGGCAGGCAAACAGTAAAAATGCCCAGTTGCAGCAGAACCATCCCAGCTCCACTTGCCTTGTTCTGTAGACAGCACATATGTTCACCTGCTCACACCCACACAGACACAAAGACCCACACGCGGATGCTGCAGCCATGTGCACAGCCCCTACTTGCTCAGCTATGACTTTACTTCTACATGTCCAATATGGACCCAGGATGGCCTTGAATTAGAAGTTCCAAAATTAGTTCTATTTGACAAAGGGAACGTCACACTGATGTCTCATGGAAACTCACCTTCTGAATTGTTCACAATAATTGTATGGATAGGGGACAAGGTATGGCTCACTAAATATGTAAAGGGGGCTTGCAGTAGTCTGCTCAGATAATTCAGTAGCTGATCAAAAATTTGATTGGTAAATAGTAACAATGCAATTGCCACTAAGGAGGTGACCACCATTACTAAGGGACAGTGTGTGCTACTATGGGAAGCAAATGAAATTTAGAGTCAAATGGACTTAGATCAACATCTATAGATACAAATTAGTAACCATTAACTTAGGCAAGTGACTTACTCTCTGAATATCAGTGTGCATAGCAATAAAGTCTGTTCACCCATATCCTTAAAGGAGATGAGGGTAGTAATTCATATATATGATTATTGAAGTGTTTAGCTTCAAGAACATGTGTTTTGTCTTTGTTATTGAAATCGGTCCCAAAAATTTTCTGCAAACTCTATAGACAAAGCCTTTAGTTAAGGAAGGCTTTAATTAAGAAAGGATATAGGATCAGTGCTTGCTCAGGAATAGGAAGGAATAGGCAGATGGGGAAATAAATGAGTGAATGAACAGATGAATGAATGGATGGAGAGATGAATGATGATAAATCATATTTCATTGTCCTGAAAATCATCACCATGGAGTACTGAAGCCAGTATGCATATCTAATCCTAGAGATTGCTCAAACTAATGGAAAAAACACGAGAAGAAAAGTACTGAAAAGTTTCACAAGAGTGAAGAAGAAGACAGAAGCATTTGTTGAATCAGGAGATGGTCCAGGAAGTTCTTCAAAGTAGTAATACATAATCTTGGTGTTAAAGGATAAATGTAGCCAAGAACCCATAAAGATGCGGAAGGTGCAGGAGCATGGAAAAGGCTTATGGATTTAAAAAGAAAAAAAAGGGCTGGAGAGATGGCTTAGCAGTTAAGCGCTTGCCTGTGAAGCCTAAGGACCCCGGTTCGAGGCTCGGTTCCCCAGGTCCCATGTTAGCCAGATGCACAAGGGGGCGCACGCGTCTGGAGTTCGTTTGCAGAGGCAGGAAGCCCTGGCGCGCCCATTCTCTCTCTCTCCCTCTATCTGTCTTTCTCTCTGTGTCTGTCGCTCTCAAATAAATATATAAAAAATGAACCAAAAAAAATAATAAAAAAAAATAAAAAGAAAAAAAAAAGAACAGCCTTGGGCTGTAGAAATAGCTCAGCAATTAAGGTACTTGCCTGCAAAGTCCAATAACCCTGGTTCAACTCCCCAGTATGTGCATAAAGCCAGATATACAAAATGGTGATCGCATCTGGAGTTTTTTTTTTGCAGCAGCCCTGGCATGTCCATTATCTCTCTCTCCCTCCCCCTCCTCCTCCCCCCCTTCTCTCTCCTTGCGAATAAATAAAACAAAAATGACTACACTAAAGTGACTAGAATGCAAAAGCGATGGGTACCAATACAAGTGATAAAGCTGGAAGGTAGCTTTGGGAGCAAGCTTATGGAGGTTCTTGTATAGAGAGCATCTTTTCATATGAAGATAGTTAATGAAGAGAATATCAGGTAGGAAAGGAAAATGATAGAATTATTTTCTAAAAAAAATAATTTTCATAATGCAATGTTGGATTTGCACAGGAAGATACTGGAGCCTAAACTAACAATGGTTTTCATAGGAAGGTAATATATTCGACAAAAATTTCTAAGATAGAATTGGTAAGAATTAAAAAAATATGGAGTAAATTATAAGAAAGAATTGCAGGTGACTGAGAATTAAAACACATGTGACTTGTTAAATATTATTTCATTAACAAAACCAGAGAACAGTTCCAGTAATCTATTGCTGCATAGGGATTTACTACAAAATTTACTGGCCTAAAATTACACATTTTTTATTATCTCATGACTTTGGAAGCGGAGCTACCCAGATTGTGCTCACAATGTGGCCTGAAATGGTGGCTAAGTCTGATTTTCCTCACTCATCTGCTTAGAGGAGCTATTGACCAGACAACCTGCCTGTGGTCTGTCCAGATAACCTAAGCTTTCTCATAGTATGGTGGATGGATTCCAATAGGAAGTGTCTAAGAGAACCAGGTGGAAGCTAATGGTATTTTTATGACCTAGGCATGTAAATTACATAAAGTCTCTTTTGACCTCAATCACTTCACAAGTAATGGCAGTAACAAGGCCCGCCAGATCTCAGGAGGGGTACAGACCTCAAGATATCAATGGGAGAAGTTATGAGATATATTACAATGGCAGTCATTGTAAGAAAATATGCTTTACTAGAAAACATAAAAGAAAAAGAAGTTTTAGCTCAGTTTTGGGTATTTCAAATATCTTCAGGACAAAGATGAAGAAGATACAGGAAAAGTAGTGAATTAGCTATTGGAACCCAGGACAATTGAGAGTTGTCAGGACATCTGTGGTAGTAAAGGTCATGGAACTAGATGGTATAGTGAGTTACAGACTAGAAGTTAAAAAAAAAAAAGGAAGAGGACTGGAAGAGGAATCAAGGAGATGAGAAGGGTATGGAAGGAAATGCAGGACAGAGGAGAAGACAGGATGGGAGGACAGAGGAGGAAAGCCATAGCTTCCTATGGATGCCAAAACAAGTACCATAGACTAGGGCTAAAGCAATGAAATATATGGTCTCAAAGTTCTATAGGCTGGAAGTCTGGAATCAAGGTATGATCACTCTTAAGCCTTCAGCAAGGAAGAAGCAAAGAGATCTCCCTGTCTTTTTCACCTAGGAGTCCCTGTACTTCTGGCTTGTTATAGTCTACTTCTACTCACCATTCTGTCTTCACATGGATACCTGTCCTGTGTATGGTTTTATGTCCAAATTGTCCTTGTCTTTTAAGGACACCAATCACTTTACTTTAAGGTCCACCTTGCTCCAGCATTTTTTTTTTTCTATTTATCTTTAGTTGGCATACAGAGATTTAGGTATCATTTTTTTGGCATTCACAAATACAGTTTTTTTTATTATGCCTATCTCCCCACACCTATCTCCCCTCTCTCTCTCTTGTCCCCCTAGTTTCTCCCCACCCCATATCACATGTGTCCTTTTTTAAAAATTTATTTTATTTGAGACAAAGAGAGGAGAGAGAGAATATGGGCATGCTAGGGCCTCTAGCACTGCAAACAAACTGCAGATGCATACACCCCCTTGTACATCTGGCTAACATGGGACCTGGAGAATCAAACCAGGGTCCTTAGGCTTCACAGGCATGTGCCTTAACTCTAAGCCATCTCTCCAGCCCCACATGTGTAATTTGTCCTTCTCTCGTTCTCTTCCAGCTCATCTCTTTACATCTACTTTTTGTTATGGTTTAATCTTTATAGATGTAATTCATATTTGCCCCCTATATATACATGCTTATGTTAATTTAGCTAGCTATCTCTTCCACATCCTTATTTCAAAATAGGGTAATGTTTTGAATTACTAGAAGGTAAGTCTTCAGACAGATTGCTGAGGCAGGGAGGCACAATTCATCCCATAACAGAAGAGCAGAAGATGATAGAACCAGATTTTTGGGGTGTCACAATGTAGGAAATCACAGAAAAGAAAGATCTGGAAGGGGAAAATAAGAACACCCAGCAAGAAAGACATGGAACACGGATTTAGAGGTAGAAGAAATATATGGTTCAAAATTATTCATCTAGAAAAAGAACTGGAGTACCCATGAAACTTATGAACTTAGAAGTTATTAGAAGCATGGACTATACATGTGGGGTGGGAATTGATTTATGGAACATTAATGAGTGAAAGCAAGAATGAAGAAGTGAGTTGGAGAGATTTCACAGTAACTCCTCCAGATTTTTGCCTAAACTAGCTTTAGAAATCTAGTATTATATACACAAAACTAAAAGGAAAACTTGAATGTGAGAGGGAGAGCAAAAGTCCTAGTGTTGGAGAGCAAGCTGCGACTGCCATTCTAGGAACTTTCTGTGGTTTCACGAAAACTGAAAGTGCGGCTTCCTGCATGTGGTCAGGTCCAGGACAAAGGCTTGCTGCAGGGCTGCTCCTGAGATGACAGACTGAGAGCTGCAAGCACAGAGGTGGGTCACACTGTGAGGAGAAATGAGTGATTAACTTCAGGAATACTATCAAAGGTTTGGAGGATGGAGAGAGGATACAAATTCCAGGATAAGGAGGATGTGGTCAGAGCTGGCCTTAATTGTTTATTTCCTTGATGTCTGGGGATCATCCAAGCAGAGGCAATTCTGGGCAGCTCCTTCCAGAATTGAGTTTCCACAAATAAGAGACCAGATGAAGCAGACTTGTTCAACACTGGAGAGTTCCAGTTCCTTCCAGACCAAGTTTTCCTTGATTGCCCTTTTCTCTGAATCTCCTGTTCATCTTCCATTTTTTTGTTTTGTTTTGTTTTGTTTTGTTTTGTTTTGTTTTGTTTTGTTTTGTTTTTCAAGGTAGGGTCTCACTCTAGCTCAGGCTGTCCTGGAATTCACTATGTATTCTCAGGATGGCCTTGAACTCTCGGAGATCCTCCTACCTCTGCCTCCCAAGTGCTAGGATTAAAGGCATGCGCCACCACACCCAGCTGCATTTTTGTTTTGAGCTAGGGTCTTGCTGTAGGGCCAGACTGAGCAGGAATTCACTATGTAATTTCAGGCTTGTCTCAAACTCACCGTGATCCACCTATCTTTGCCTCCCAGTGCTGGGACTAAAGGCATGCACCATGCTCTCTCTACATTTTTATTCTCGTACTTCTCTGTTTGCTTTTCTGTTACTTCATGGTTAGTTGAATTGTAGTACAAAGGTGCTCTGTCTCACTCCCTCCATGAAGCTTCTATTTCATGTACAAGATGGAGATGAGTGGTCCTAATCATCTTTATTCAGTACTTATTAATGGATTTGTAGGTTGGTTCCCTATTTTGGCTGTTGTGAATAGCACTTCAATGAACATAGGAGAGCAGATATCTCTTTGACATACTGACTCCATTTCCTTTGAAAATATATGTGGCAGTAGGACTGCTAGATTGCATGGTACTTCTAGTTTTAATTTTTTAGGCACTCTAAAAACTATGGAACACTTCCCATAATGGGCATACTATCTTACATTTCTACCAATAGTATATACTTACTCACCTGCATTATGTTTTGACATTCTAACAAATGACTTTTTATGTTTTATAAAACATTTTTTTCAATTTTTGACATTTTCATGCAAGTATATAAAGTATTTTGATTTTATTTCAACCCCAGTTACTTTCTCTTATCGTTTCCCTCCCATTAACACCCTTCTTCTTCCCTATTAATCCTATCTTACTTTAAAAAAATATTTTATTTAATTTAGAGAAAGAGGTGGGGGGAGAGAATGGGTGCATCAGAGCCTCATCTTATGCATCTGGCTTTACATGGGTACTGGGAAATCAAACTTGAGTCCTGTTTTTCAGGCAAATGCCTTAACTACTGAGACAACTCTCCAACCCTCAGCTTACTTTTATATCCTTTTAAAAATTCAGTGATGGGCTGGACAGATGGCTTAGTGTTTAAGGTATTTGTTCCCATAGATTAGTACTGCTTGAAGCCTCAATCCCAAAAGCTTCTTGCTACAGTGGGTAGCGGTCAATGCACAGATGCATAGCTGGAAACATTCCTAAAATAAGTGATTACTGTGGAGTCAGCTTCAAACATGACATCTAAACCATCTCCTTTAAAGCTCGGGGAACCTCACAGAAAAGGAGACTGAAAGAAGAAATCCAGAAGTTGCTGACAGCTCAACACTAAAGAAGACATAACATATCACTCAGGCTCAGGGAGCATTGAGAAAGAGAGGGCAGAGATTGTGAGAGCCACAGGGTGGGAAAAAGTATTCTAAGGCATTGCTATCCCTCTACCAACAATGACTGCTGCATTCATAAGCAAATGGTGAATACCAGTAACTCCACTGAAGAAGGACCTCAGTGGAATGGGGGCAGGGAAGAGGGGATATGAGAGGATAACATGAGGGAAAGGGGACCAGCACATGATTTGTCCATAAAGTAAAGATCTAATTAATTTAAAAAAATGTAAGAGTGTAAGAGCAGGAGGATAAGAAGGGCTGTAAAATGCTGTCTTCTGGATGCGACTCATGAATATTTGTCTTCTTGATAGTAACAATTCTCACAAATGTGAGGTGATATTGCATTTGGTTTTAATTTGCATTTCTCTAATGATTAATGATACTGATCATTTCTCATATACTTTTTGGCCATTTATATCTTTTCTTCAGAAATGTCATTGGAATCTTTGTCTATTTTTTATTATTGTTGTTTTTGAGGTAGGGTCTCACTTTAGCCCTGGATGACCTGGGATTCACTATATAGTCTCAGGATGCCATTGAACTCACTGGGATCCTCCTACCTCTGCCTTCCAAGTGCTGGGATTAAAGGCATGTGCCATCACACCTAGTACTTTGTCTATTTTTTGATGTTTGTGAGGAGGTAGTATGTGTGGTATGTATATGGACAGTGTATGCACCCCATACACATGAGTGTGGAGGCCAGAGAACATTGGGTATCTTCCCTGGTAGCTCTTCCACTTTATTTCCTTGAGATAGTGTCTCTTACTGAGTCCAGAATTGATATTTTTGGTCAAACAAGTGATTCTTCTATCTCTGCCCCCCACAGAACTGAGGTTGCACACATGTGGTGGTTTGATTCAGGTGTCCCCTATAAACTTAGGTTTTCTGAATGCTAGATACCCAGCTGATAGAGATTTGGGAATTAATGCCTCCTGCAGGCAGTGTATTAATGGGGGTGGAATTACTGGTGTTATAGCCAGTTTCCTCATGTCAGTGTTTGGCAGACTCTCCTGTTACTACCATCCACCTTATGTTGGCTAGTGGGTGATGTCCACCCTCTTCTCATGTCATCATTTTCCCTGCCATCATGGAGCTTCCCCTCAAGTCTGTAAGCCAAAATAATCCCTTCTTTTCCCAAAAGCTGCTCTTGTTCAGGTGATTTCTGCCAGAAATGTGAGCCTGACTACAAAAGTAATGTTGGTTCCAGAGGAGTGGGATTGCTGCGAGATGCCTGAATATGTGGCTTTGGCCTTTTGGAGCTGATTGTCAAGAGGAATCTGGAAGTATTTGAAACCTTGGCCTGAGAGAAACCTTGCAATGTTTTAAGTACAGCTTGATGGTCAGAGTTAAAAGACCTGAATGCAGTAAGAACCATGGACTGTGAGGTTTGGCTTATGAGGGTGAGAAAGAGCTTTGCTTGGACTAGGCTAGAAGCAGTTTGTGTGAGAGGCTTGCTGTTATGCCTGTGTCCTGAGAAGTTGTTCAGTGTTACATTACATAGAAATGAACTGGTATGAGCAGAGGGATATGGAACACAAAAAAATAAAATCTTTGGGCCTAAACTTCTGCCCATTCACCTGCAAATTGTTTGAGAGATTACAACCATTGAGATTGGGCCAGGTGACCTGCACTGGGACAACAGGAAGAAAGTAGACTCTTTTGAAGGGGCCTGAGTGCTCAAGGAGTGTCCTGTTCTTCACAGTCTACTTTTATCCCCCCTGGATCAACCATTTGGCACCCTATATAGTATTGTGGAGTATAAGAAATGCAGTAAAGCGAGAGTCATTGAATTTTCAACACAGTCTTGTGTTTTGGAAATGGCCATGGGCAGTGTGAAGCATGCTTGCTGGATGCCTGCATGGAGACCTGATGGAGCTGTGAGGATGAATTGTGTATCTCAGTGGAGACCCAGTGGAGATGCTGGGACCATGAGATGGCTGTTAAGGAAAGTTGCTGGCACCAGATGAAGTTTTCCTAGCTGGAGGGACAGAATTAGAACTCCAGAGACTGGTTGTTGGTTAAGATTATCAGATTTAGAGACTTGTCCCTGGCTAGAGTTGTTGGCCTTAGAGCTACAGAGTTTAATGTTTTCCCTGGTTGTTTTAAATCTTGTATTGGTTGAATATTTCTTTGCTATGCCCAATGCCATCTTTTCCAGTGCAAACATTTATTCTGTGCCCTTATGGGCTTTTGGGGAATTTGGTATTATGGCTCAATTAAAAGACCATGGATTATGGGGATGTTTGAATATCATTAGGATTGATAAAGAAATGTAGTGAGTTTGAAAGTTGGACTTAATGTATTGAATTTTACATCATGGATGGTTAACAGTTTATGGGGGCCAGAGGTGGAATGTGGTGATTTGATTCAGGTGTCCACCATAAACTTAGGTGTTCTGAATACTAGGTTCCAAGCTGATGGAGATTTGGAAATTAATGCCTCCTGGAGGCAATATATTGTTGGGGGTGGGTGTTATGGGTGCTATAGCTAGTTTCAACATGCCAGTGTTTGGCAAACTCTCCTGTTAATATTTTTCACCTTATAATGGCCAGGGGGAGATGTCTACCCTCTGCTCATGTCTTTTCCCTACCACTATGGAGCTTCCCCTTGAATCTGTAAGACAAACTAAACCCTCTTTTCCCAAAAGCTGCTCTTGTTTGGGTGAGTTCTGCCAACAATGCAAACCTGACTGCAACAATACATGTGTGTCCACATTCAGCTTTTCACATTGGTTCTTGGTATCCAAATAACGAAATCATTCTCAGGCTCATGCTTGTGCAGTTTGATGGTTTATGTTGCTTATCAATTTGATAGGACCTAGAATTGCCTTTGAAAGGTTATACAGATTGGGTTAGCCTTTATATCTCTGTAAGGAATTATCTTGGTTAGGTTAATTAAGTTGGGAAGACCTATCTTAAGAGTGGGTGGCACCATTCTTTGGGCTGGGGTGCTGGAAGATAGATCGATAGATAGATAGGCACCTACATTCACCTCTGTCTGCTTCCCTGCTGTTGGACTGAATGTGACCAGCTGCCTCAAACTCCTGTCATTTGCTTTCTTGGCTAGGATTGATTATAACCTGGAACTACAAACTGAAATGACCCCTTTCCCCCCTTAATTAAACTGATTTTTGTGAGGTGTTTTGTCTCAGAAATGAGAAGTTCATTAATATACACAGCAATAGGTCTTACCCACTAAGCCATCTTCACAACCTGTTTGTCCATTCTTTTTTATATCATGCTATTTACTTTCTGACTAATCAACTGTTTGTGTTCTTTATGTGCTTTTTAAAGTTATTTTTCTTTTCATTTTATTTATGTATTTGAGAAACAAAGAAAAAGGCAGAGAGAGGGAGAGAGAAAATGGGCATGCCAGAGCCTCTAGCCACTATAAAAAAAACTCCAGATTCATGCACCCCCCCCCCCTTGTGCATCTGGCTTACGTGGGTCCTAGGGAATTGAACAGGGATCCTTTGGATTTGCATGCAAAATCCCTTAACTTCTAAGTGATCTCTCCAGCCCCATTATGTGCTTTTGATATTTACTCCTTAGTAGATGTATACTTTGCAAATATTTTCTCTTATTTTGTACATTGTCTTTATTTTGTTGGTGGCTTCACTGGTTGTATAGAATTTTTAAAATATTTTATTTATTTATTTATTTATTTATTTATTTATTTATTTATTTGACAGAGAAAGGGAGAGAGAGAGAGAATGGGCATGCCAGGGCCTTAGCCACTGCAGACAAACTCCAGACGCATGCACCCCCTTGTGTATCTGGCTAATGTGGGTTTTGGGGATTCAAACCTGGGTCCTTTGGCGTTGCAAGCAAATGCTTTAACCACTAAGCAATCCCTCCAGCCCTGTATAGAAATTTTTATTTGTTTATTTGCTTGTTTGGTTATGGGGACAGAATTCAGGGCCTTATAGTTGCTAAACAAGTGTACTACCCCTAGCTAAATCTCCAACCATGCTTGTTAGTTTGATATAATCCCACTGATCTACTTGACATTTTTTTCTTGTGCTTTTGGGATGAAAGAGAGAGAAATAAAGAGAGAGATTTCACATAGTATATAGCACAATGAAATGCTTAAATTGGAGCACCAGCTTTATTGTAAGCCATATTTCTCATACATACTTTTTTTTTAAATAAGATATTCTTTTTTTTTAAATTTTTTAAATTTATTTATTTGAGGGCAACAGACACAGAGAGAAAGACAGATAAAGGGAGAGAGAGAGAGAGAATGGGCACGCCAGGGCTTCCAGCCTCTGCGAACGAACTCCAGACGCGTGCACCCCCTTGTGCATCTGGCTAATGTGACCTGGGGAACCGAGCCTCGAACCGGGGTCCTTAGGCTTCACAGGCAAGTGCTTAACCACTAAGCCATCTCTCCAGCCCTCATACATACTTTTTTAAAGATGGAGTCTCATTGTATTTCCCATTGGTCTCAAAGTGCTGTGCTCAAGTGATCTTCTCCCTTCTGCCTCCCAAGAGCTAGACCACAGCCAGTACCACCATGCCTGACTCTCTTAGAAACACTTAAAAATTTTTAAGCAAAGTTTTAAAATGCAGATGTTTGTAGATGCTATTTACATTTAAATATCCAATAATATAAGTAATATATTTTGTCTTTATAAAAGGAAATAAAATGAGCTTAACGTTAAAATTAAGAGCAGATTTCTTTTTAAATTTAACTTTCGATAAATGCAAATGATGTTGTTTTCCCACAATAATGTATAATCAGAAGTTGGAAGGATCAGTATCCTGAATATCATATTTAACTGATGAAGTTAATGATCTAGATTCCAAACTTCTATCTTGTCTAACATATGACTTTAAGTAAATTGGCCATCTATTCCTGCCTGTATTTAGTATCTATGTTACACAGAACTAGCTCAGTTTTGGTTGAAGTAACTTACAGCTTACCATCATCATTTTTTAAAATGCTTTATTGGTCTAAACCTGTATATACACACAACCACACATACACACACTCTCACCACACACAACATAGCAAACAACCTAACAGGGGCCTAAGCAAATGCCGATTGAGTACAAGTAAGTGTCTTCAGACATTGCTTTAATGACTCATGGTATTCAAAATTTCTCTCAAGGTGCAAGATGACTCTATAATCACAAATCCTCACTGCCATATTCACCTTAGAGTGAAGGGTGCAATAGGCAACCCCTTATGGCAGTGTGGTGGTTTGATTCAGGTGTCCCCCATAAACATAGGTGTTCTGAATGCTAAGTTGTGATGGAGATTTGAGAATTAATGCCTCCTGGAGGCAGTGTATTGTTGGGGGCAGGCTGATGGGTGTTATAGCCAGTTTCCCCTTGCCAGTGTTTGGCACACTCTCCTGTTGCTATTGTCCACCTTACGTTGGCCAGGGGGTGATGTCCACCCTCTGCTCATGCATCATTTTCCCTGCCATCATGGTGCTTCACCTTGAGCCTGTAAGCCAAAATAAACCTATTTTTCCCAGAAGCTGCTCTTGGTTGGGTGATTTCTACCAACAATGTGAACCTGACTGTAACAAGCAGAAAAGAAAAGACTTCTCTCAAAGCTTCTCCTTGGGCTGGAGAGATGGTTTAGTGGTTAAGGCACTTGTCTGTGAAGCCTAAGGACTCAGGTTCGACTCTCCAGAACCCACATAAGCCAGATGCACAAGGTGGCACATGCATCTGTAGTTCATTTACAGTGGCTACAGACCCTGGTATGCCCATTCTCTCTATCTTATAAATAGATTAAAGTAAAATATAAACTTAAATAAATAAAAGCCTTTCCTCATCTCTCTGCACACCAAAAGATATACTAAGTAGATGGACTTCATAACAGTTTCATCATCCAGAATTACCTCATCTGACCTGTCGTTACAAGAGAAGTTGGGGAAATGGGAAAGAGTTTGCCTGTTAGGGTCTTAGATCATCTATGATCCACCACCTAGGCAGACATATTGCCACCCTGAATAAAGTTAGGACTCTATTCTCAAGGAAAAAGGGAGTACAGTATTGAATGTGTACTTAAAGTAGCTGTCATAATTTATCATAACCAGAATATCATAACCCAAATTAGCCTCACCCATAGTCACAACAGATAAAGTGTAGCCTTGGCCAGGATTTGTATTTAAGGCTCACATTCTTTCTATTATTGTTCATAAACTCATCACTCTATCTCTTAGTCATTCCTCATTCTATATAGTGGCCCTTGCCTTCATATAGTCTAAATCACAAAACCACACCTTCTAAAATTCTAGGACACATGAAATCTTAACTTAGAAATCTGCATATTATTTTTAAATCTTTTGAATTCCTAACATAATGTGTAAAACATAATAATCATTTGAAAATATAAATTTAATCCTCATTAACAATTCACTAACCCTACTTGCCTTTAAAACAAGGTTTCACAGGACCCTACTCAAACATGTTTAAAACATGGGCATGGTCGCACATGCCTTGAATCCTTTAAACTAAATAGGCTGAAGTAGGAGGATCACCATGAATTTGAGGCCAGCCTGGTATTACAGAGTAAGTGCCAGGTCAGTCTGGGCTAGAGAGAGACCCTACCTCAAAAAAAATTAAAATGAAGTAAATTAAATTTAAAAAGTGTTTAAAAACAAAGGCTTACCTGTGGTAGCTCCTCCCTATAAAGTCCCAGTGCCAGAGGAGGGATACCTCCCTGTGAGTTGGTCAGGGAAGCCCCTGAGTCCCCTAAACAATACAGGCTATGATTGCCAAAGCTTTTGGTTTCCCACCAGAAGTAGATGGTAAAACCTTATTGGTGAAAATGCCAAATGCTTTGGATAAAAGATGTTGAGAAATCTAGCTGGATCTGAGCAGAAATCCTCCCTGCCTGCTGACTAACAGTTATAGTGCTGGAAAGTGAGATTCATCCCTCTGGTGGGTAAAGTTCATCAACAGTCTTAACCAAAAGTGGACTCTGTAAGCTACTCAACTGGCCAGCCAGTTGTGCATGCTAATGTATTAGTGGTACGTCTGATATGGGAGTAACCAACTGTTCTCAGCCTGGCTTTGAGGCCCATTTCACAGGAAGGAATACAAGCAAGACACTAAAAACCTAGTTCAAAAGCTTATGATGGGGAAGGTCATAAGCTCTGGAGTGATATTAAGCTACTATTGTTACTAAATGGATAAATGATGTCCACAAAATTGCCCTCCAGATATTTATGCCTAAATATTATAGCTACTCTCACTTATGCTTAGAGAAACTTCTCTTTCTACATGGCAATGATTACTAGAGAGATTCAAAACTTGCCAAAATGCTAAGAAGTGATAATTAGGTGTTCAGCCCTAAATGAGACTTTTCTATTATACTGTCTGATGCTCAAGGACCATTGCAGAAGAGGTAGCAGAAAGAATGTAAGAGACAAAGGATGGGAGGAGTGATTTGGAATGCTGTCTTGCAGACACAAAGTCGTGATTACATCCATGGCTTCACAGTGGCTGCCATGACCTGCACAAGATTTACACAATATTTAGCTAATCAAAATGTTATCATGGATTACAGAGGACAAAAAAAAAATGACTTTAAAATAGAAGATGGACTAGTTGGATAAAAGAGGTGGTTGGGGATGGGGGACTAAATAGGGTGGTGAGAGGGATTATTATCAGCACACATTGTGTATATGTTTGGAGATGGATAATAAGAATCATAACAAAGCAAAGGTTTTCATTACAATTTTGCTTCAGCTCTAAAATGATCTCACAATTCAAGCCTAAGGAAAGAAATTATAGAGAATGCTGTCAGCATTTTGTTCTTGCAAGAGACATCCAAGTAGTGATCTACAGAATCAGAGAGCACTCATTTACTCAGCACATATGACAAGCGTTGCTCAAAATTCTGGCAATACAACAGTGGATAAGTCACACAAGGTTCATGATATGTGCAATTCCAGTCTAGTGGAGAAGAGAGACATTATACATATAAACAGATAAAGATAATTTCAGCTGGGTGTGGTGGCACGAGCCTTTAATCCCAGCACTTGGAAGGCAGAGGTAAGAGGATCACCATGATTTAACACTACCATGAGACTACAGAGTGAATTTCAGGTCAGCATGGACTAGAGTGAGACCCTACCTCGCAAAACAAAAACAAACAAACAAAAAGAAGAGATAATTTCAGATAGTGTGAATGTAATGAAGAAAATGAAATAGTAACAAAGTAAAAAATAATAAAATAAAGAATAGTTAAGTGCCAGGAAAGGACTATACCCCAACAGTTAGCAAACAGCCTGATCCAATATGGAGACCTCTCCAGGTAATGCCCTCAGTCCTCGATACAAGATATTTTATAGGAACAGAAAGATTAGTGATGCTGCAGAATAAAGATTGAGAAAGGCCTACTAAGAAATGAGACCTCAGAGGACAGTGTATTTTATTCATAGTGCAATGAGAAAGTTAACATATTTTAAATAAACAAGGGGTAACACAGTGTACTTTTGAAAATTATCTCCTCTTACATCATTTTATAACAAATTTCTTACCATGCTGACAAAATTTAGCCAGATATTTAGCATTTTATTTTACATGAGTAGGCTATACCTACAAGGCAGTTGTGAAGCCCTCAGTTCATTCAGGCTCTGAATTCAGAGTTCCTCAGCCTTCCAGGAAATAAAAAGAGCCAGTCGCATGTCTTTTTATAGATATGCCCTGTCAGAGATTTAACCTTGAGTAATTTGCCATAATGAGTTATAAGGGTCTCCCCTTTCCTTTAAGTTCATGAAATTAGAATAATAGAAGTAAGATTCTCTCCCCACCAAAAAAAAAAAAAAAAAAATCTGTGTTCTGGGGTTAATCAGTGTGTTCCTAATTGAAATTATGAGTGGAGTAAGTGAGGAGAAACACATGTCATTTTTGGAAGCCTCCTTTGTAAATTTACTATGTCTGAATGCTCACTCCTTCTGGAAAATTCATCTTAATTTAATTGCAGTGGGAGTTTATCATCATCATGCTGGTATTCCTTAGAGTGGAATTTAGACTATTACCTGGCCTTGTCCTGTTCTATTCCTTTGTTACCCAAACCCTTCAACAATGATTGTTTAATCATCTGCAAAATGTGTTTGGTACATCAAGGTTAAGCTTCTTAAATTATGATGGCAGAGGGGATATGTGGTACTAAAATGAATGTCTATCTAAATAATTTGAAATTTTATGTATTGAGCAAAGATGACTCTGTTCACAAGGCACAAAATAAAAGTAGGGCATAGTAGTGAGCTGAGTAACTGAACAAAATAGAGAAGTAAATGAGATGCATGAACTCAGAAGTACTTCAAGCAGGAAATCCTGGGCTCATGGATGGTTACAGCCTTAAAGATTCTGCTTTAAACATTTTAAAGGTTCAGCTGAGGAATATTCAGAGGGTTGAAAATTGGACTGCACAGGTAATCAATGCAGACTGAATGTTTTCAGGTATTGTATTAAATAAAAGCATTCCTATACAATTGAAGTAAAGGAAAGAAATCAGAAACTATCTGATGCTTGTTAAGTCCAGATAACTTTAAGTATAATAAAAACACATGCCAACTCCTTGGCTTCCTGATTTAATAAGTCCCAGATATGGTTGTGAAGTCTGGTCCAAACTACTATAATAATCAACAAGACAGACTTGGTGCAGTTGAAAAGTTTCTGTGGGTTCCTACTCTGAGTTATTAATCTAACCAACCAAAACAATGATTTATAAAATCTTGGGAAAACTAATTTTTTGTTTCTAGACTCTAACTTTCAAATAAACAGTAAGAATCTCCTGGTTACTAAAGATTTCTAACTAGTAATTAAATTATTTATGTGGCCTATTGATTAAGCAAACAAAACAGTAAGGGAGCTGTGACTGATAATCATGCTGTATTTCCCCAGCAACAGGCTATGTTAACTTCTGTTTATCTCAGACTTTTACATGTAAGTCTCATTGTTGGCTTTTAGATTTTCTTACTGGTTTTGCAAATTATACTAGGAGCATTCAGAATCTTAAACAAAGGCTAAGATTTCACTCCCCATTCCAGCTGACGATTGCTCATCTCATTCATGCAGGACTTCTGTCTTTCCATGCTGCTGTGTAACTTGTCAACTTGGAGAATAATAATAGCTGCAAATACAAATATACACCCTTTTGGCAACCAAAACAATCACTACATGTCCCTGTATACCAATAGTTGGGGAATAATCATTCTGGTTGCCAACTTAGTTTTCATAGGATTGGAGCACACTGACATCCATGGAACACTGTGAACCAAGAAGAAAGCTATTTCTAAGTGCCTCAAATTACTATTTTCATATGTCTTAACTGCCATAACCAGGAGAGAAATCTTCACAATTTTGGAAGGCATTCTGAAAATTAGCCCCTATGCACCAAACCTTTGATCTTTTGGTCAAACTGTCATTCTCTTGAAAATTCAGTTCCCTTGTGAATTTTCCAGCCTCCCCAAACAATTGGTTGCATAAGTTCTGAGAGCCAGACCCACAAAGCTTCTCAGTGTTTTGGAAAGTTCCCCAAATAGAGTTAGGTAACGATGGCACCAGCACGAAGTCCAAGCAATAGTGGTGCCCTATGTTCCCAATCATGCACAGCTCTCTGTTTTTCTTCCCTTTGACATCTTTCTCCCCTTTGTTCCTTTTCTTTCAGTATTTCCTCCTCCTTTCCTGTCCTTTTTCCTTCTCTCTAGCTTTTCCCAACTGATACTTCTTAGGCCTGGTCCAACCTCCAATTATAGCAGCTTTGTTTAGGCAAGACTACTACTTCACCTAAGGTCAAGAGATGTGTCCACACTTCATTAAAAACCAGAGGAGGCATTAGTAGCACAGTGGAGTGAAGTTTTTGTTGTTGAAGTGTTCCAAGGACAGTTTTTCTTACCGTCTTCCAGCATTTTTTGCTGTGGTGTATTTGAAGAGAGAGTTAAAATTTAAGACTGAAGATACATAAGTGAGGTATCTTGCCAAAGAATTGAAAATGAATTGTTGATTTACAATACGATCTTCTAATTTTAAATTCTCTGAAATATGCAGCAAAAGAAAAGCATGGTTGCATTGTTTTAATAAAAGGATTTACTTCCTAAATAAATTGGATTGTAAGATACTTTCCTATATCTAGAGCTTTGGTAGAAAGTTATGAACTGATTCTAGTAGTGACATTGGGTAATACAAATTAGCCCAGTGCATTTTTGTTTGGGAGGCTTCACTATATTTTTTTCTTGTCTTGTCTTTGATAGTCTATGACAATTCATAATCAGTGCCCCACGTGTGACCATAAACTATCACTGAGATTCAAATTGACAACTTTAATTATCTCCACTAAAACTAAGTAAATGAGTTAAAAAGTATCTGACTTTTCAAAAACATAGAAGATTTGGCAAAAGTAAAAAACTTTAGGGCTGGAGAGATGGTTTAGTGGTTAAGCGCTTGCCTGTGAAGCCTAAGGACCCTGGTTTGAGGCTTGATTCCCCAGGACCCACGTTAGCCAGATGCACAAGGGGACACATGCATCTGGATTTTGTTTGCACTGGCTGGAGGCCCTGACACCCCATTCTCTCTCTCTGTGCCTCTTTCTCTCTCTGTTGGTTGCTCTCAAATAAATAAAATTTTTTTGAAAAAGTAAGAAAATTTATACTGTAGTCAAAACATTACCAGATCAGAATTGCTGATGATTAAACCTTTCAATAAAGAACCCCTCCTACCGTGCCACCATGGCCAGTAGCCACCCCTCGCTCACTTCTGATTATAGTTTTGATTCTTGCCACCCTAGGGGTAAATGTTGTGGACTGCTTAAAAACTAAATTGAGTGGTATCTTCAAATGACTAAACGTACCATGGAGTACACACAAAACATTTCAAAAGATAAGATTCACAAAGTGATTTCAAGGAAATCAACTTCTAGACTTCCATTTGCCTTCTTTCATAAAGGCATTCCACCCAGGCCTGTACCTCCCACAAAACCTTCACAGCCTGTCTCTTTCTCACTTCCCTTTTCATACACACATCCTGTCTTCCTCTTGATCCAAGAAAAGAATGCCCTGACGCCCATCTCTGTTGAAGCCACTCACTGTCCTGACATGTAACAGTGCCTGGAGTGCAAATAAAGGAGCAATTTAAGTTACCCATGTCATCTCACTTATTCAAGACAACACAAACACTCAGAATATGATACACTCAAAAGTTTATGCCTGCATGGAATTTCTGTTTTTAACATTTAATAATTATAAAATTATAATTTATGAATATTGTTCTGCTCATTTATATATGAAGAATAATCCAAATGATAACAATAGAAAATCATGTATCTTCAAACTTTAGAGCAGTGGAAAATGTTTATTACAAGTACTAGGCCAAGCTGAAATTGTAGTAAAGGGATTTGTTCTTAGACATGATATCTGAGTATAGAGATTACAAAAGGAAACAATGATTTTAAACATGTGTTACAAAGACACAAGAAAGAGGAATTAAAACCATGTATTTAAATATAAAGTACCTCATATTGGCATAAAATTCCAAGATGTACGTGGAAAGGAAACATAATTTCAAGAGAAAAGAGAATTAAAAAAAAACACTCAGTTGTTTTAGAAATATATATGTCTTTAAAATAGATAATAATGGATAGAATATTGTTATAGATTCATTTAAACATAGGTGGAAGTTTCACTTTGAAATTTAAGTTTAAATATACAAAAAGCTATAGCCTTTGAAACTATGTAAACTTCAAATTAAATATTTTAGTTTCCCACTTAAATATTGATAAGGGGGCCTGGCATGGTGGCACTCACCTTTAATCCCAGCACTTGGGAGGCAAAGGTAGGAGGATTGCCATGAGGTCAAGGCCACCCTGAGACTACATAGTTAATTCCACATCAGCCTGGGCCAGAGTGAGACCCTACATTGAAAAACCAAAATAATTAAAAAAAAAATAAAAATTCTCTTTAAGGGGTATCAGAGCAACAAAGAAGATTCCTCTTGGTCCTATGAAGTTTATATGCCTCAGAGAGAATTCAAACATGTGGAGTGAACTCCACGTAGCATTTTTACATTCTCAAGGGTAATGTATCTTGTCTTTCCTTTTCCTACTTGAAGGTTCTCCCTAAAGAGAAAAAGAAAAAAGAAAAATGAAAGAAAACAGAGAGTAATTTATTGAGCCTATTTCCCTGTTTGTATAACTACAGCTACATTTCTCAACTGGCAACAAAATATAAATTATCCCCATAGGTTACAATTATGTCAAAAGGAGCCCCTAAAATTTCCTAAAGATTGGATTAACCTCATGTTTCCCATATTTTCAACCAAGTGCTCATAACCAGCAAAAATTATACCTAACAACATGGCACTAACATCTTATCTAAATGAATTCAATTAAAATATGTACCCCAGACAGACTTAGATTAGAAAGAAGAAATAAATAGAGAAAGTAATTAAAAGGATGCTCATGAAGATGGGGACTCAGGTCCAGCTATAACTATCTGATACACCATGTACCATAAAGGCTGGGGTGTGTGTGTGTGTGTGTGTGTGTGTGTGTGTGTGTGTGTGTGTGTTTTCATGTTACAGGTTGTTTTACCAATTGTACTATAAAGACTAACTGCCCTAAAGATAAATATTACAATTTACCTGATTTGCTTTCAGTAAGAGTTAATCTATCACACACTATTTCTTTGTTGGAATCTGATTGTTAGTACTTTCATTTAGAAATCACATGTGATCTGTAATTTGTTCCAGTGTGTGTGTGTGTGTGTGTGTGTGTGTGTGTGTGTGTGTGTATGTGTTTCCATAAAACTAAGTAGATGGCTCTTTTAGTGTTAAGGGAAACATTAAGAAGCTGAATAAAAATAATGATAGGACAGGGTAAAATGAACTTGTTTTGTGTTTGTTCAAATTACTATAGGCTTTCTTTCCACAAAGACTGTATATAATGACTTATTACATAATGTAATTTTAACTTTTTTTCTACTTTTCCCCATGCTCAACTTTCTCTTTATTGCTCATGTTCCCTTCTCTTTCCCTTTCTTAGCAATGGCCTAGGCTCAGAAATATACTAGGAGTAAAGGAGTTCATAGTGTTAATGACAGAAAATATACCTGAAATAGAAATAGGGAAGTACATGACATTCTCTGTATCCTCTCCCTCCTCCTACCCACAGGAGTATCTACAATAAAGTTAACTGTGCCTCAGCATTTAGACTATGAATTTCTTAGGCTCTGTCAAAGGCTCTGGGAAGATGTTTGAATCAGCCAAGGCCAGTCTTCCCAGCTCTATCCTATACAATAATTTCCTTCTTGTGGGGTGGTGTTAGAAGGAAAAGCAATGAGTATGTAAGGTTTGCCATCAAAGTGAATCTGCCTTGGGTCCAGTGGGCCACAGGGAAGGCAGGCACATCTGCGTGTATGATACAGTTGGTAGCTGTGGTGGTATAAAAAATGACATCCAAGGAAAGTTTTCCTGTGGTCTGTGTTTTCGTAGCTCATTACACAATGGTACAAGTTGGCAGTCATATTACAGTGTGATCCGCTCTATGAGCCTTATCCTGGCAGTAAGTGCATGGCGAGTAGGGAATAAAGAAATGTGAAACGAATGAAACGAAAAGTCAGTCTGAAGAAAATTATTCCCGTTATTGTTATACAAACTTATAGTTTCCCATTAAAGATTTACTCTTCATAAACATTATAAAGGTAGATATTCTCTTCTGACCATAATAAAATACAGTTATAAATATACCATCTATTTTTTCCAGTTAATGTAAATTGTGATTGATAGACAACCAGAATTCTCTATGTTTGTATAGCCCCAACCAGTGGCAGTCTAAAAATTGCAATTTACGCCTCTGTCCAAAGCTACAGTTATCTCAAATTATGATTAATGAAAAATTAATTCCCATCAACTATGCTAAAAAGAAGAGTAAGATATCTTCCTACTTTCTGTGTAGGAAAGATTGCAAAATCTTCTTAACATGGAAAATCCATCAAAGGGTATGCAATGAAAAACATTTAGAGAATAAACATAATGGCAAGATGGGCAGATGAGGGCCTGAGTTCTATCTCCAGATCCCACATTAAAAAAGCTGACCATAGCAATATGTACTTTTAATCCCAGCAGTGGAGAGATGGGGGTGGGTAGATGTCTGGAGCTTACTGGCCAGCCAGTCTAGCCTACTTGGTATGTACCAGGCAAATGAGAGACCCTGTATCAAAAATGGTGGGTAACACCTGAGGAAAAACATCCAAGTTTATCCTCTGACCTGATCACATACCTAAACATCCATGAGCACACACAAAACCCCACAATGGTATATAAAGCATAATTGAAATATGGTATTATTTTTCTAGACATTTTGATACCTAAAGTATTAGTCAACTTTTTAAAAAAGCTATAATTTGTGGGTTTCTCTTCTCTTTCTAAATCAACCCTCATAGTTTTTTTCTTAATCCCAAAAATTATAGAAACTTTATGCCTCAGTGAACCCCATTTTTCTCTGATTCCTAAACCAATGTCTAGCTGATAGGCAGTAACGATCCACCCACTGCCTCCTTCGCCAGTTCATGAGTTCCTCCTGGTATTACAAGCTAATGAAGAATGGCTCTGGCAGTAGGTAAGAATTATGAACATGATTTTTTTTTCTTTGAGGGAGTTAAACAAGGGCTCACTTTCTGAATTTCCAGATGCATTTAAGATGAAATAATAATGCTGAGCCAGTCTCGCCCTGCTTTAAATTAAGCACTCCAGGAAGAGACATTAAACCTTTCAGACCACCAGAGCACATTGATGCTTTAGTGCCTTAGACCATACACCCTCTCATGGTTACTTGGAACATAAAGAAAAGGTAAGTTCAGTAAATGAGGCTGTTTTTATGATCCATTTAAATAATCTGAAAAGGAAATTAATACTTTTATGACTTTTTATAAGAGGAAAACTTCCTTAAAAAAATCTGCAAGAGTTCTTTATATTACAGTGCATAGAGAGCAGCCCTGGCCAAGACACAGACCCAGAGAAGTAATGGGAGGTTAGAAAAAGGAGCCATGGCCACACAGATCAAAATGGAATAAACAAGAAAGGCTGGAGACTAATTTGAGGATAAAGAAAGTTGTGTGTACTGGAGCCCAGAAAATGCAGTCAATTAAAATGAGACTGGCTTAAAAAGAAAATATGCCTTGGTCTTTATGAATAACATGGTTTTTTTTTTTTTTTCTTTTGCTAGGCCTATTGCAAAAGCACAAAGGGAGACTGGTAGAGTTTGAGAAGAATCTGTGACTCCTATTGCCTATCAGGACCACTAGTAGGAATGGTCTATTAGTCACCTTGCAAGACTGTTCTCAAACTTTCATTCTTCCCACCAATTCAAGAAATGGAGTAAAATTATCCTAACTTATTAGAGAAGGAAACTAATTGTACTTCTCCAACTCAGTTTCAGCCTTTTCTGCCTCAGTTGACATGCTGACATTTGCCTTTCTGGAAATGTACCAAACACAACCTAATCTTAACACATGATTGGCTGCTGCCTCTGTCTCAGACATTCTTCCTCTAGACTACTAAGTAGCTCACACCTTTACCCTGTTTAGATTTCTGTTCCAATGCCATGTTCCCTCAGGGCTTGCCCTGCCATGTTAGTTGTCTTTCTTATCACTGTGAGAGATTGCTGATTTGAAAGGAACATTTATTGTAGCTCTTGTTTTCAGAGGTTTTGGTCTATCACAGTCATGTTCTTTGCAGGAACACTGGGTAAAGGCTGCTCCCCTCGTGGCAGTCAGGAAGCAGAAAAAGGTACAGTGCCCCAGGACACGTTTTCAGTGATCCACTTCCTCCACCTAGTTCTGACGTCCTAAAGTTTCCAGAAACCCTTAAAAAAGCCAGGCCCACAAATTACCAATGTCACAATACATAAGCTTTCTGGGGAGACAAAACTACAAACTCCCTAGCTCTTTGTCCTCTTGCTCTGATTCATTACTATAGAGCATGACTATTCTGTTCCCACTAACCATAAGAATGGGGAATTGTATTGTTGTTTACTGATGTTTCCTCAGGGCCTACCTTACTGCATTATATTAGTAGGCAGATAATAATTCTTTACTAAGGAACTGTGCTGAAAATGTTTTTATTTTTGTGTCTCTTCAATTTATGTAGTTAGCAGCTACAATTCCTGAAGTGGAATGAGATCTCTCTCTCTCTCAGCATTGAAGTGCAGGCTCATTGCTCTTGCATGGAGTCCCTGCAGGAAAAAGAACTCACTGAAAAGACAAGTCTCACATAAGGGGAAAAAAAAGCTGCTTAATTTCTGAGATCCCTTGATCCCTTTCATCATGAAGTTTGTTTTTTCAAAATCAGAAGGTTTGTATGTCTCAAGGCCCATTAGATCTATTCATTTTATTGGCTATACTAGTGTATTTATATAGCTATAGGTACATAAGCATTGCAAAGGTCTGTCTTCCAATCCGTGGTCTCCTCGGAAATGATTCAGCATCTAGGCTCAGATTAACAATCTGGTCATGTCCTAGAAGGAAGCTGATTCCATTCTCTTTACTCTTTTCCAGTCTCCAGCCAGGCCTCTGCATTGGCCCATCCCAACCAGAGTCAGATGGCAAGGAATGCTTCTGCTATTGTCTACCCTAATGTATGTTCTAGAAACATTTGTAGATCTTAAAATTGTCTATTTTAAGTTTAGTTTCTTAGCATTTCAAGAGGAGTTTATCAATATTGATTTGTATTACTTTTGGTGATTCTTGTTTAAATTTTTCTCTTGTTCTATGTAGATGAGATGCACAGGATATGAGAAATTGCACACAGACTAAGAGGTTTGGCTCCTCGCATGGACTTGTTTGTTCAGCCTATCCATCAACAGGATCAGTCCTATTTTACTGTAGCTGTATGGTTTAGTACTTGCTTGGAATCCACATGTTTTCCAACCATATCAGTCCTGTGAAAAATGAGGAAGAGTGGAGATGATGCCAAGAAGTTAATAACATTGTGTGTGAAACTACTTTCCCCACAAATCCTCATCTCTTCAGTAACACCATCACACCAATGGCATGTTTGAGGAAAGTGGAACTTGAGTCTGAATGATTGAAGATGAATACAAGACAAAGCAAGAGAAATAAAACTATGAGGAGGGCTGGAGAGATGGCTTAGCGGTTAAGCGCTTGCCTGTGAAGCCTAAGGACCCCGGTTCGAGGCTTGGTTCACCAGGTCCCACGTTAGCCAGATGCACAAGGGGGCGCACGCGTCTGGAGTTCGTTTGTAGAGGCTGGAAGCCCTGGCGCGCCCATTCTCTCTCTCTCCCTCTTTCTGTCTTTCTCTCTGTGTCTGTCACTCTCAAATTAAATAAATAAAAAATAAAAATTAAAAAAAACTATGAGGAATGAAGACATTAGGAATTCTCAGAAATTCTAGAGATATCTCTGCCCCCACATATCAGTAACAAATGAGAATTTTAAACCAAATAGGCTTACATTTCCAAAGGATAGTAGTAGAAATCTGCTTAAATATTTCTAAAGATTTTTACATTTTAAAAACTTACATTTTGTATAATCTTTATAGTGAAGACATTTATGTATAAATTTAAATTCTTATTACTGTAATTTCAGCTCACTCTAGTAGTTGTAGTAATGACCATAATAGCTCCCAGGTATGAACAATGGAGTCAGACTGTCTGGGGTTGAATCTCAACTACTGGTAAGCTTGGCAAATTGCTTAGACTTTCTAACTTCAGTTTCTTTGTTCATAAAATGGGACTAAGATGACTGAGAGTTGTAGTGAGCGGTAGATAAGTCAATGAATACAATAAATTTAGGAGTTTCTAGCACATATAAATGCTCACGAACGTCTGTCAATAATACCTTAATTATATGCTATGCTAAACATCGTGTGGGTTCACTACACAATAACCCTCCAAATTGTCTGGATTAATTTCCATTGCACACATAAGGAGATTCAAATGAAGATAAGGTAGTAATAGTGAACAGTTACTTACATATCCTTCTGCTGCATTGACTATAATACCAATATGATTATGAGGAAATAAATATCTGATGGAGTAAATTAATAAATACATTCTCTCCTGGCTTTTCATAGAACCCAGAGAAAGCTGAGAAGTAACTTCATCTGTTAATTGTGTCATTTTTTACTGTTCACTAATATTCTCAAACTAAACATTTAAATGCTGATTTCAGTATTATGCTATGTTTCTTTTTGGTCAAAAAGTATAAATATGCACAAGAAATATGTAAACCACATTCTTCCCAATCTTCAGCACCTTGATTTCTTCACTGTGCTTTTGAAGAAGCAGATTTCACAATGCACTTTAAACTATACCAATGGAAAATAACACAATAAATTAAGAGTACAATTTCACAATTTCTGAACCAGATAATACATGAAAGTACCAAAATATCACATCTACTTTACTTAATTTTCTCATTAGTATTATAAATTTGTTCTCTGAAAGAGATATCTTATTTTTCTGGCACAGTTTTTCTTATAGAAATATATACCTCTGGCATGTCATTTTTTTCTCTTTGAATGTTTCCAATTTTTTTCTCAGAACACATTTTATTTCCTTCAGTCTTTCAAAAATATATCTATTTAGTTGTACACTCACATGTACACAAACACATGTATTTGTATGTTTGGGTATGTCAGGGTCTCTTGCCACTGCAAATGCACAGCAGATACATGTCCCTCTTTTTTCTGTCTGGCTTTACGTGGGTACTGAGGAATTGAACCTAAGCTGGCAGGCTTTATAATCAAGCATCTTTAACCACTGAGCAATCTCTCTGCTCTATCCCTTAGTCTTCAAATTTGCAGCAAAAAGAATTTAAATTTGTATGTGAATTTATTAACTATAAAGATTAGACAAAAATGTAAATTTTGGAAGTATAAAAATCTTTAGAAACATTTAAGCATATATCAGGTATTATTTTGAGTCTTACTATCTTTTGGCAATGTAAGTATATTTGGTTTGTAGATAGTATACAATTATTTAAATGGTACTATTTAAAATCATTTTCTCTGTTTTGGGGCTGGGTCTCTAATTTGAGGTTACTATTTAATTTTGGAATAGTAGCTCTTTTAAGCCAGTTCTCTATAGACAGAAATAATATTCTGCTGAGGTAGTCCTTGGAATATGATAATGGTCAAATGTTCATATTTTCCATTTCTCACCTATTACTATTGCTATTGTCTCAAGTAATTTTTTTTCTACTAAGCAGATCAAATCATACCTTTCTCTTGCTTCAAAGACATCAAGGGAAGTAAGCTTGCAGCAGTGTTGTCTTCTGAGCCCCTTCTCTTGCCAGTTCCCAGGCTGTTCTGATGTTTTTCACTAAACTATCTCATGTTGGTAAGGAGTGTGCAAGATGGTCTAGAACAAGAGAGAAATAAAAGAAGATCTGACACATCCTCATCACTATGCAATATTTAGTGAAAACATAACTTCTTCAGCATTCTGCATATTCAACCTTCAATAACACATGTCTTTCTGTTTTCTGCACACCACAGGCAGGTAGCATATTTTAAATTCCTGACTGCTCACTTGAAACTTGGGGAAAATTTTAAGTGTCTCGGTGTACACATATACACTCATGAGCACATGCACACACACACACACACACACACACACACACACACACACACACGGTAACAGTGGGTGGTAAAAGATATGTTAATTTGATTGTAAGTTATTATATATCATATATGTACATCAAAGGATCATGTTGTACACATTGAAAATATACAAGTTTACCTGTCAAGCACATTTTAAAGAAAAAAAAAATCAAGTTAGACAATTCACTGTCCCCAAATTGACCTGTAATCATTTCCCTGTACTTTATAAAATAAAGCAGCAAGATTCAAGAAATGTTCCACTATTTAAAAATCAAAATAATAAAAGCCTATCTGCTCAAATTTAAACAAATAATTGCAAGGTGAAATGACAATATAGCAAAATTTCCAGTCTTCCAAGGCTGACCATTGCTACCCCAGCTCAGGGTCTTTTGCACAGTCTCCCTGTGGCATTCAGTATGGGTGATCACTTTTCCTCCCAGATGCTCTCCTGAGTTGATTTCCATGAGAATGTGCTCCACTGCGTTCCTACCCATCTTCCAAATGTCTCCTCCTCCTTCTCCTCCACCTTCCTCCATGCTCAACAAACAGTCATAAAGGTGGTAATTCAGAGATAATTGGTACCATGGTTGTCCCCAGGTGGCTTTCAGACTAGTAGATAGAGATTAAAAAAACAAAAAACTAGCAGGCCAGGCATGGTGGTTTTAATCCCAGCACTTGGGAGGCAGAGGTAGGGGGATTAGATTACAGTGAGTTTGAGGCCATCATGAGACTACATAGTGAATTCCATCCAGGTCAGCCTGATCTAGAGAGAGACCCTACCTCAAAAAACAAACAAACAAACAAACAATAAATAAAAATTCATAATTAAAAATTTTTAAATGGGTTTGTTTAGTGAATTCATGTCATCAGCAACAGTGAACGTGTCTCACTGCTAAACACTGTCATATAGCTCTAGTTTGTGTATCTCAGGCACTATATTTATCTCCCTCTCTAGGCTTCACAACATCACAGATTTTTAACCAGCCCTTCTACAGTTAAATGCACTAGACCTCAAGAGATAGGCAAGTTGCTCATGCCCAAGTGGCTTGTAGATAGTGAAGCCTGCCCAGAACCGACCTGCTGACTCCTATTGCTCCTCCTGACAAATCTTGTAGTAAATCTTTGTGGGCTGATTTTTCTTTTTTCATTGTTGGCCCTTAAGTAACTTTATACTCTGTAATGGTTTGGTATTTCCCTCCTGTTGCATAGAAGATGACAGCATGCCCTGGAGATCTGAAAGCAAAAACCCGTAGCTCTTTTGACAGAGCAAACAATTTCTTCAGGCCCATGTCAGCTTGTGGAAGATTTGCTCTGAGAGCCAGTGACCTCAGGCTAGAGAAGTGGGGCTGAGTCCATTAAAATTCATGCTCAGAGTCTGGGGGACCATGGGGGAGCTGCTGTAACCGAAATCATTCCTGAGGTCACATGGTGCATTAACCCCCTTACTCCTCATCACAGTGATGACGGCTCAAATTAACAAGCATGGATTCAATGAATCTTCATCTGGAGAGGAAAGTCTATCAGGAAAAATTACAAGAGATCTCTCTCTAACGTACCTGATGTAGGAGGTTGTAAGAAGGAGCAAATATTGACAAAAACTTGGTATTTGTTTTTCCAGTGCCAAAGACAACTCCCAGATATCCTATGGCCACATAGAGAACTAGGAGGAAGTAAGAACTGAGGAAGGGAAACAGAAAAGAGAGAAGGTGAAAGAGAGGAAGGGAGGGAAAGAGAAGGAAGAAAGGAAGAAAGGGAGGGAGGGAGGGAGGGATGGAGGAAGGGAGGAAGGAAGGATAGGAGGGAGGGAGGGAGGAAGGAAGGAAAGGTGGGTAAGGGGAAGAGAAAGGAAGGATGGAAGAAAAGGAACAAGGAGCAGGGAGGAGGGAAAGAAGGAAAGAGAGAGGAAGAAGGGAAACTGTTGCACCAAACTGACGCATGTCAGATAAAAGAGATTGGAACCATAAAGTCCTCCAGCGTTTCTAATGGGACTTTAATGCAGCATTTGGCCATCATCTTTTTTTCATTCTTCTAATGACATACATGCCCAAAGTGTAGCCATGGAGCCTCTGAACTCTGTATATTTCTGTAATATACAAAGAAAACAGCCGTCACATCCATTTTAAAGAACTTTTAAATCCATTACAGTGAGGTCTATAGGCCCCAATCTAAAGGGAGCAGCACAAAGCCTGTCTGTACATCATCTGTGACAGACCTGAATTCCAGCCAAGGCAGATTTAAAAAAATAATAATAAAATAAAATACTATGTTTTTTAAGGAACATTATATTTTTAAACTGGAAATAATTGTATTTTGTATCTTATATGGCATCTGAAAGTGATTTAGCTGAACAATGTGGTTTCTGATTGGTATTTGAATTGGTTCCAGAACATTTTTCATAATAACCATCTTAAAGATCCCAATTATCTGATCCTCTTTCCCCCCTTCACATGATTTCCTAGAAGGTTTCCAGAGAAAGAGAGAAACCTGCAGAGGCACACAAACCAGCTCACACCCAGCTCCGGGCCTTGCCTGCTAGGCTCAAAGGAAAGGCCTGCTTGTTATTCTGAGTTGTCCAGGATGCATTTACGGCTCCATAAAGGAGGCCTGGGCATTACCAGCATAATTACTTACTAAAACAAGCCTATAAAACCAAAGGGTTGCCTCAGCTAAAAGGCAAACAGGAGAGGTTCCCCCCCCCCTTTTAGTGCTAACATGTAAAGGTAGTAAAGGGTATTTAGATTTCTATAAAATCAGCTCTGGGTGCAAAAGGGATGGTTGATTTACCAGGTGGGCAGCAAAATCAACTCCCCAGGGCGAGCAGGCGGCTCAGGAAAGTGGCTTTGTTAAATATGAAAGAGAGCTCAGCAACCCAGGGACCCAGGCCTCATCTGTAATACACAGCCCTCATGGCTCCTTGGTTAAGAGGCTCTGGAGTCAGGCAGCTGGCTGAAGCTTCAGTGCTGAATAGTATGACCTATGACAGTGACCTCGACTCTGGGTCACATCCTTAAAGTGGAGACAATATAATACTTTTTTCGCAGGATCCCTGGAAGAAATTAGTACAATGATATGTGTGAAGGTCTTAAAATAATATCTAGTATACAACAGTATTCACAACAGGTGGTGGCACTTATCATTACAAGTTATAGAATATTTTATTGCACTAATAGTAGCTTTTATTAACACATGTCAATAATGAGAATGGATTTTAAAAATATATTTTAAATATATTTTATTTATTTGTGTATGTATGTGTGGGGGTGGGGGGAAGAAAGAAAGAAAGGCAAATAGAAAGAGAATGGGCACATCAGGCCCTCTAGCTCCTCAAAGGAACTCCAGATGTATGTGCCATCTTGTGCATCTGGCTTTTCATGGGTACTGGGGAGTCAAAACCAGGTCCTTAATCTTTGCAAGCAAGCACCTTAACCGTTGAGCCATCAAAGTATTACTTGCCTTATTTTTTCCATTGAAATCACTTTATTTCATTTTATTTTATTTTTAATTGACCATATATGTATTTATGAGATGCAATTAACATTTTGATATATGTATATACATACACATACACATTGTAGAATAATTGAATCTAGCTATTTAGTTTATCCATTACCTCACATATTTATAATTTTTATGTGGTGGGAACATTTAAAATCTACTTTTTATAATTTTGAAATTTACAATGTACTATTATTAACTTTAGTCACCATACTGTTACAATAGATCACTAAAAGTTATTTAAATTTTGTACCTTTCACTAACATTTCATTTTTCTTCATCATCCCACCTCTACCTCCAGCCTCTAGTAATCACTGGTCTGCTCTCTACTTCTGTTTAACTTTTTTGTAATTACATAAATGAACACAGAGGAAGTTATGCTAAGTGAAATAAGCCAAGCATAGAAAGATGAATGAATAGCCTTATTTACATGTGAAATCTAATACAGAGAAATTAGTCTGGGGACCCTAAATATCAACACACAGTGCCTGGACATTATGCTAAACATTGTAAACAGCTTTTCTTTTTAATTCAAAGTTCTTATCTCAGGTGAAGAATCTGGTGAGTGGCAGAACTAGAAAGAATTATGCCAGATTAATGAATAAAACCAGACAATATCAAATTAAATATAGAGTTCAGATAAGCAATGTTTTAAAATATATTTTATTTATTTATTTGAGAGAGAGAAAGAGGTGGTGGGTGGAGAATGGGCATGCCAGGGCCTCCAGCCACTGCAAACAAACTCCATATACTTATGCCCCCTTGTGCATCTGCCTTACGTGGGTCCTGGAGAATTGAACCGGGATCCTTTGGCTTTTCGGGCAAACACCTTAACTGCTAAGCATCTCTCCAGCCCAGATAAATGGTGTTTGATTTGAGTATGAACTGTCCCCCTAAATACATACAACAAAGCTCTTGAGTGAAAGACTTGGTTTCCAGTTGGTGGCTCTTTCGGAAAGTGATTGAGCCATGGGAATTCTAATGTCATCAAGTTAATCCATTGATGGATTCATAATTGAATGGATTATTGGGAAGTGGTGGAAGTGGAAGATGAGGCTCAGCGTGGAGTAGTGCGTCACTGGAGGTATGCCTTGAAGGGTCCATTTTGTCCCTGGATCCTTGACTATGTCACAAGATAGTGGGAAATAATGGAAAGTCTTATGCAGAAGATACTAAGTGGGTAGTGTGCCCTTGGTTTATCACAATCCACTCTGCTGAGAACTATCACACTGGATAATACCAATATTAATCCCTACGGTCAGTGCTCCAAGTCCTAATACTTTCTACTGAATCATCTCTTAAAAGTTCACCAACTCAACATTTCCAGTCTAGGGAACAAGTTACCAGTACATGAAATGTCAGATGACACACTCCAACCATATCTAAACCACAGCAGGTGGTATTGGAAGGGCTTGGGAGATCTGTCGTGGTTCATGCTGCCAGTATCCAATCATCCTGAACATGTGGTTCTCAATGTCACTTTCAATGTCACCGTGAGCATTGCCATCTCAGTCACCTGATAGAATCCTGTGAAACACATGTTGAAGGTTTACATAGACCAGGCACCAGAGTGCCACCGTGTCACTTTTGCTCACATTATGTGAACTCAACCCAGCCACATGATCACCCTTTATATTAAATGAGTCTCCATGCAAATCATCTGTATCCCAAGAACTAGACTAGTAGGCTTACAAGACAGTTTCCACTCACAACCATAAGTAGGCTGAGCCAAACAATACAAGGTCTTATACCCCTGGTTGAGGAGTTTTGGTTTCATTTCAAGACCAGTGGAAATATATTGCCAGGTTTATATAAAGAGAAAGTTAGATGTAATAAAATTTATAGTTTTAAAAAAATAACCCTGGAAACACATTGGAAAACAGATTAGAAGTGCAACATGGTAATTTCAGAAACCTCTGCCAGGAGGACAAGACAGCAGCCCAGGCAAGACAGCATGGTAGCATGAAACAGAGAAGCAGTTTGTGCTAAGAAAAAAAAAAAAAAAAAAAAAAGGAGAAGAGTAGATAGAGAACAGCAGTCAAATATATGACAAGGAGCTTCCTCATTAGACTATTTTCGACTGCTTATTATCCCATTGGTATTCCCTGGGCATTTATTTGTTGTTTGCTTGCTTTGGTACCACTGAGCTCCTGAATCAGCATCAGTGACAAGAAAGATGTCAGATTCATCATAAAGTTCCTTGAATTTGCAAACAGTTACTAAAAACACTATTAAGGTCTTACCCAGAGTCTCTTTTATGCAAATTGGTTCAGCCAAACCTGACTTTAAAAGCTATGTATGTAAAATAAGATTAAAAATTTAAAAAGAACACACTGGAAAGTGCACAAAACAGGAAAACAAAACTTGTACATTTATTTTATTTGCTTTGTTTCTGCCTCTTAAGATTTCATTGTAGTGAGAAGCATATAATGCAGAAATAACAAACTGAGATGCACAGTGGTTCATGTTAAACAAGTTTCCCTGGTGTTTGAAGTTTCTATAACTGCTTGCTCAAACTTTTAAAGGAGGCATTCATCAAAGTATCCACACATAAAATAAAGAATCGCATGTTCAAAAGCTTGTTCATTCTTTTCTTGTTTTTATTGCTGCCTAATATAACAGTAAGTGAAAGTTATTGGCCTCGTGTAAAGAGCTAAACAAACAGTATATATAAGCTTATTATTCAGTGCACAGTTTAATTGGAGAGCTGAGAATTGGCCACTTGTCTTTAGTGGTATGGAAGAAGGAGATTACTCTTAGGCTGAAAATGATCTTTCTCAAGGCTACCAAACCTAGGAAGAGGCAACACTTATTAAACACTAGGCGCTGCCCCTAAGTAACATGTGTTTATGTTTATATGCACACACACATGTCTACGTACTCATACCACAACCTGTTCAAGAAAATACTACTTTTAATATCTCCACTTTCCAGATGAGGAAACTGAGGCACTGGAAGTCTAAGAAACCTCCCCAAAGTCACAGAGTCTGCCAGTAGCTGAGCCAGAATTCACGTGGACACTCTGCTCTAGGGCCTGTGCTCTTTCACCTCACTGTGCTACTCTCTGAAATGTATGGAATGACAAATAGTGTGTCATATTCTGTTCCTAACAAAACCTTCACAAGTCTGGTTATTGCATTGTTTTTCATAGGAAAAGTTTCCCTGCAGCAGTATGACTAAGTTGCTCCAAGAATTACCACTCACTTGGCCACTGTGATTAAAATTAAGCTAGCTAGATAAACCCAGATGGGTGGGAGAACTAGAAGCTTCCATAACAAACTGTGCAGTCCGGCTGAGAGTCTGGTTTGCCCAAATTTGGGAGGTCATTGTCACATAGTTGTTCTGTCAAGGTGATGAGGATCAGGGCTCATCAACGTGCAAAGAAGAGGAAGAGTCCTGGCCTTCCTTTTCTTCCTTCTCTACCTTATGTTGTTGCAGGAAAAGTAACACTTGGACCACATGATAGAAGTTAAGCAGATTCTCATTGCATGAAGAAAAAGCAATTCCCAGTGTGACAAAGGAGCAGAAATGTAAGAAGAAGAAAAAAACAGAACTATTATTGAAAAACTGGAAAACCACCTTGGTCCTTGAATGGGGTTAGGGAGGCCTCTCTTATAACACCTTCCCAGACAAAGAATCAGAAATCAATAATAAAAATAGAGGTTAAGGTTTAATGAAAGCAGAGCTAAGAGAAAGGATAGTATGTCTGCAAACAGTGAGAAGGCAGAAAGGCAAACCACAAGGAGAACAAAGAGTTGGAGTCTAGATTCTTCCATTGAGGTTTTCATTGGGTGGGCCATGAAAACTACATTATGTCCCAGATGATATGTGCCATTAGCACAAAAACTGGACTCCTTGAACTAGCTGAAGATGAAATAACTGACTGCATTCTGTTACTTTCGTAATTTAATTTTGGATTAAAGTTAAAGGCTACTGAGTGCTTGAGATGGGAGATAGTTAAATGCATTTATTACAGTGCATTGACCTATCGGTTTACTTAACTTTGGGCCATGAAGACAGCAAGCTGATTTTTTGGTTTATTTTTTAACAAGGTATTCTTGGGCGTGCTTGCTGAAATGTTTGAAAGTTTCAAGTTGCAACTCTGAGAATCTGTCTTCTTTCCCAGTTCTGGTTTTGCCTATCCCAGTGGAGCTGCAAAGGTGGTGTAAGCTGGAGAGGAGGCTAGCTGTCATCAGATAGATAGGTTTTGTGGAATTTAGGAACTATGTTTTTGTGGAGCCAGGGAGCCACCAACAGATCTTAGTAGAATACCAGAGGCAGAAGCATATTTATGAAAAAGACTATAGTTTTAGCTTTGGGCTTTCTGAGCTTAGGATACTTGTGGCACACTCTATAGAGGCATTTTATTGACAAATGAGTACCAGTTCTTGAGTTTCAGAAGACATGTGTGAACTGGAAATATGGTTGGGAGCCAACTGCACTTCGCCAGAGTAGTGATGACCATAACTGATATTTCTGAAATGAATGTATATGAGAAGATGACACAAGGAGAGAGTAAATCCCCGAGGGACAGTTAGGTCAAATTAAAATTGGAGGATGATAAACAATGAGATGAGGGGAGGCAAGAAGATTGGAGAGTTACACTAACAGGGCATTAAAGAAGCCACGGGAGGGGGGAACATTATTTAAAAGGGTGTGGATAGAAATGTTACCTCATAGGGGCCAAATGAAGGAAGGGCCTAATTTCAATTAAGATGCAAGGCCAGCTCTTAATTACAGGAAGTAAAAAAAATGAGTTAAGCAATAAAATGAAAGAGTAGGTAGACAGGAAAAACAAGGCTAGCAATATAGCTGTCATTCATTATTTCCTCAAGAGATTGGAGTTATGTGGTCCTGCATCTCTAAGTGTCCTAGGACAGATCACAGTGACTTATATCCTTCCAGGAAAGTAATTTGGGATTATAGTAATCATTGTTTAAGGTTAATTTCCAAATCTGAGCTAATTAGTACAAGCGACTTCCTTTGGGCAGTCTATTGTTTAACATCTAAGAAGAACATACACATGATTCAAAATGAAGATTTTATGTGTCTGGAAAGACACAGAACTATCTATTAAAGTGGACCTTTCCAATTGTCATAAAACCCAGGTGAGCTCACAGACTGAAGGAAATTTTCATTTATTGTTTTTATTTTCCTCTTGAGTTTATTACTAAGTTATGTTCATTATAATCATGCAGTCTCAGGATTGTTATCTACGATGAGACATTTTCAAAAGAACTCAATTGTTTAAAGATTTCCCTACTATCTTACCACCATGTTTAAATCCCATGGTCTGTTTGTTTAACCTTTTCCCATACTTTTTATGTGATATCAAACATCATTTAACTTCTCAGGATCTCGGTGGCCTCATTTGTCTAAAACAGCACTGAATAAGATGTTCAATAAAACTATATTATTCTACACCAGGGATGGCAATCTTTTTCTATGAAAAGAAAACACATAATAAACACTTTGGGCTCCACAAAGTACATGGTCTCCATTTAAACCATTCACTCCAATATCATGACACAGACAATGGGCAAACAAATGAAGGTAATTTTATTTATAAAAGAAAATTGTTTATAAAAACAACAGGGCAGATTTGGCCCATGGGCTGTAGTTTACCAACCTTGGTTCTGAAGTTTAAAATTAAGTCCTTCAGCTTACAAAATTGAACCCCTTGGAATCATCTATGAAAATATTAATATCTCAGAAAGGCAAAGTAATCAGCTACTGCCAATCACTTTGTGATGGGAGTCATAAAATTTAACTCACATATTACAAATGAGAAGAGAAATGTAATTATCAGTATTTCATCAGTAACATATTTGGCTCCTTGCAAGGTAGATGTCCTGATTAGTAGTGTCAACCTAATAGGACCTAGAATCATCTAAAGGACAAATCTTTGGACAAATCTCTGAGGGCATTCTACACTAGGTCAACTGAAGTGGGAAGACCCACTCCAACTGTGGGAGGCATTGCCCCATGGGCTGGGATCCCAGACCAAATGAAAAGGAGAAAGTAAGCTGAGCACCAGTATTGATTCTGATCCTGTTTTTCTAGCCATGATAGACCATCTCCTTGAACTGTGTGTCAAAATAATCCTTCCACCTTTAAGTTGTTTCTTGTCAAGTAACGCGAAAAGTAGTTAGTACAGTTAGTGAGGAAAAACTTATTAAATCTTGTAGAATTTGGAAAATCCAGTTTAACTGAATAACGCAAACAACTCTTCTCAAGAATTATTTAAAATCTTTGTGTTAAAACTTCCCAATCACTTTAAAAGCCTTCCTTTCCATGCTCAATGAGAGTAATGGATGAAAGAATGAGGAAAAGGATTGGGACCTTTGGACTTGAAGGTTCATAATGAAAGAGAATCAATGTTTCCTTCCTCTATCTTAAGAACACCTTACTTGTCAATAAAGAAGCCACTTGCCCAGCTGCTACCAGTTGACACCTGTGGTCATCTAGTGGTATGCTCCATCTAGTCGACCTTAGTTTGGGCTTCACAGGGCTCTGTAGTGACTGTTGACTGACTCTGCTTCACCTCTGTTCTCCATTTGCTCTAAGGTCTAGCCTTGACTCTCAGGCCCTGATTGGAGAAGGCTATCTTGCAACTCCTCTTACAAAATCATTTCATCTCCCAATACATAAAACTCTCTTTAGCAAGTTTTCCTAGCCAGACTATCAGATCTCTCTGCAATCTTTGTACATGGGAACCAAGTGCATAGACAGATTCAGTCTTTAGATGGTGTTTCAAAGACAGACCCAGATCTACCTCTGTTGAGCTCACTGCATTATCTGCTTGGTGTGACTGTGACCTAACTTGGCTAATGGAAGCCTATAAGGTGGCCTCCTTCCCAGTTCCAAACTGCTTCTTGGCATTTGGTATTTACTTCTTACCTAATAGCATATGTAGAGAAAGATGGTGGATGCTCCACTGTTGCTTCCCTCTTTTCCACCTGACAGTTGCTAAGGCTGAAAGAAGAGACAGAGTTTCTCTTACCAGCCCTCCATTTTATTCCTTTACTATAATGTAACTGGTCTGCATCAGTATCAACTTCCCTGTGCTGAAGGAGTGTTCTCAGACCCCTTCAAGCTTAACTGTTCAAATATGACAGGGAGCAATAAATATACTTGGAGAAAACCTTCTTAACAATGTCTGGCTAGTTCTCAAGTTCACTGTCTTTCTCAAAGTCTATTTTTAATGCTATACCAATTTTTTTCTTGTTGAATTCCTTATGAAACAGATTATAATCTTCCCCCAGGTTAATGAATGGATGAATGAGTTTAGCACACTAGGAGAAAGATCTTATATTCTAAGATTTTGGAACCATGGGAGCACATACTTACAAAACATATCATTGCCCATAAATGGTCAATTCATTCTAGTCTTTCAATAGTTCTTTTCAGCTAAAAATTGGAGGGAGGGCTTTAAGATGAGATGGGATGAATGCAGAAATAGGAGAAGGGCATGAAAAGGCCAGCCAGCAGATGTCAAATAGACTGCAGGCAAAAAGAAGAGAAAGAAACCTATAGATATAAATTTCACCCTTGGATAGTCAAAAATTCCAGTGGAAAAGGAGCTAAAACATGAGTCAGTGTGCAATTTCGTAAGTCAGGTTGTGAAGAAGATTGAAGTAATGGCCTAGAGTAATGACTGTGCGGGATCAAAAGACTGGAACTTAGAGTCAGAGGTTTTGGTTTGTGGCACCAGAGGCATAGAGCCTTGTTCAGAATTAGGGCAAGTTCATTTAGTTGATTGTCATTTGAAATTCTCCAGGTATGGGAATCAAACATAAAATGCAAGAGATAAATGCAACAGAGTGCCCAGAAAAGTTAAAAAGCACACCTCAAAAGGATTCATGCTTTTAAAAGGTTAAGCAACTAGATAGAAAGGTTAAATATGCTTTTATAAGTTTTTATGTTTTCATTTTTAAAATATTTTATTATTTATTTATTTGAGAGAAAGAAAGAAATAGGGACATGCACACACACACACACAAGAAAGAGAGAGAGAGAGAATGAGTGTGCCAGGGCCTCTAGCCATTGCTCCAGACACATGAGCCACCTTGTGCATCTGGCTTTATGTGGGTACTAGGAAATCAAACCTGGGCTCTTCGGCTTTGCAGGAAACTGGCTTAACCACTAACTCATCTCTATGGCCTATTGCTTTTCTTTTTTTTGGGGGGGGGTAGGGTCTCACTCTAGCCCAGGCTGACCTGAAATTCACTATGTAGTCTCAGGCTAGCCTTGAACTCCTAGTGATCTTCCTACCACTACCTCCCAAGTGCTAGATGCCAAGCTAAGTTTTTATTTTTATTGAGAACTTTAATATATTAACATCTAGTCATTTGATCATGTTCCCATTCCTTCATCCTTTTTAAGCCTCTCCCCTGTACCCCTATAACCCAAGGGCCCCCCTCTTTCAAGATATTCTCTCCTCTGTTTTGTTGTCTCATTCCTTTTGTCCTATATGTCAAAATATTGAGAGCTCAGAACTGTGATGGTCTGGTGGGAGTATCAGTGATCACTGAGTGACTAGTCAGTTCATGACAGTAGGTACGTGCCCCAAAGTATTCCTCCACACCCTGTAGCTCTTTCATTGTGCTCCACTCTCCTTCCTGCAATGTTCTGTGTCCAGTGAGGCTTAGGGGGTGTAGGAGAAGTATTTAACACCCTTTTATTTTCTACTTTGATGAGTTTTGTCTCTCCTCACTGTCTAGCATGATTTCTATAGAGAAGGTTGTCTGGCCAGGAGTGAGAAAACACTCATATTCTTTCTGGAAATACCTTTGCAATGCTCTCTGAGTTGTGGTAGGTGTGGTAGAGATGACTACCCAGTGCTAAACCCTGGGCTTTTTTTTTCTTCTTGTCATATTGATGAGTCCTATGTCTTTCTGTTATTCACCTCCATCTGTGAAAACAAGGTTCTTCTACCAAAAGTGAGATACAACACTAATCAAAGGGCTTAAATATATACCTATAGAAGGCTTGTTGATGGGCATTACATTTCCATTTAGCCAAAAGAACCATGGAAGCCTCCTTCTAGGGTATATAACTTTCTAAGCCATATGCTTTTGACTTGGTTCTCAGTATCAGGCATGAATTTCCTCCCACTGAGCAAGCTCACACCCAATCAAAAACATTTAATTACCTTCCAATAACTTATATGCCACTATTGTGCCTATGGACACATCTTGCCTGGTAGGTTAATCTGAGGTTTGTAGGATCCATTGCTTGTTCACACGGTAGATGATTCTTCTCCCCCAGCAGCTCACACAGTGCCTTCCAGAATTAGGAAAGCTATCTGACAGGAAGATGGCTTCCACCTCAGTTCCAACATGATTTCTCTGAGTTCTACAATCAGAGCCTGCAGCAATAAGGTCTATTCTCATTCTGGTGGGTAACTAGAGATTGCACAACCACCTATATTGTTTTGGAGAAATCATATCATGGGCCTCACTGACCAACATCTCACCGAGTGAGCACTGGGATACACCTTCAACACCCCGTGGCTTTGGAGCAAAACTTTTGTCACCTCAGCAAGACACTCCTGCTCAACATCTCTCTCTTCCCTACTTCTTATAAGCAAAACATTTGTCTTTTCAATTACCTAACGAAGTAGGTTTGTATGGTATTTATTCATGCTGTCTTTTGTCTTATGAATTTGTCCCCACTCTCCCTCCCTTTCTCCTACCCTCTTAAGAAGTTCATATTTGATTAAAAGATGAGTAATTGCTTATAGTCAGAAATTTGTGCCTATAATTTAAATGCCATCTTGCTACCTACAAAGCCATGGAAAAATCCATAGCTAATTTACTCTTGCTTTGAAGAACTTTATATGATTTCATAAGTGTATTTTGTTCCTAATTGTGTCATCCCATAGCTGACCTTGTTATTTCTTAAGTCTTCATT
This sequence comes from Jaculus jaculus, assembly GCF_020740685.1. NCBI lineage: Eukaryota > Metazoa > Chordata > Mammalia > Rodentia > Dipodidae > Jaculus > Jaculus jaculus. Next base: position 306,492,972 of record NC_059102.1, read on the forward strand.
GATTGGCAAAAAGAAAAAAAAATTAAAGAAGTTAGTAAAGTGAGCCTACCTAGCATTAAAATGTCCCTCATAGAATGGAATATATCCTTCACTTACAGACTACACACAGGAGTCACAAGGTAACCCACACACTAGGGAATCCAGAACAAAGTTTATACTTATTCCTATCTTCAAGGGGATTATGGTCTAATAGAAGGGGAATAAATACATAAAATCAACATAAATACATACAGATGTGCATAGCAATTACAAGACACAGAGAGTCTATGGAACCAAGAATTATGCTGATTAGCTGGAGAATGGTTAGGTAAGCCTCAAAAAATGCATAAAAGAAATAGATACATGGTAATGCAGGTTGCTATCAATGCACTTTAGGAAAGTCTTAATTTTGTGATTCTTCTTAATGCCTAAACCTATGGCATGCCACCTCTATTATCTAATAAACTATGCCTAAGATATCTAGTTTCCAAAATACCTGGGAGATTTAAGTATGTGTCACCAGCCCTGTGCATTTCAACTTCTCTCATGAAACAGTGAAGCTCAGTATTAGGGAGTTTTCTAGATCAACAGAGGATGTGTGAAGATACATAGCAACTTGAATTTGTCAAGTGTCCATAGTTGTGGTAAAGACAGCACACAACTTCCCTTTGCAGTCCATACATACTTCCTTTGCACGGCCTCCCTTCACCATCATGCAGGGTACATTTCAACATGTGTATATTTGTAAACGAAGACAGCACCAGAAAATAGAACAGGTTGATTGTTCTGACGTCTGATACAAACAAGTTTCTAGCTGCATGCTCCACTGGCTCTTCTGTTCTTCTTTTTCTCTGGGTCTTCAGGAGGATCATCTATGTATGAGGAAGGATCAAGACATTGTTTCCAAGAAGGGGCGAGATTAATACCAGAGGAAAATACAAAAGCAAATCCTTATCCAAAGGAGAAACCAGAAGACATGTTCCACTGAAGAAAAAGAAGAGAGAAATAAAAAAATAAATGAAAAAGCATTAATATAACAAGTCTAGAAAGAGCTTGAACGGGCTTTGGACTTCTACACTCTGCTATAATCATTTTCCTGGCCAGAAACCCACCCAGCAATTCTTTTAAAAAAAAGTCCATAGGGACCAAAACCATTGACTAATAATTCTTGAATCCATCTCCACAGTATTATTCATCACTGCCAAGGTCAGGTTTGGTCACTGCATGGCTGGAGGTCTGGGCATGTTGTTCCCAGTTTTATTTTTACAGTAGTTATGGAAGCCTTTACATTTTCAAGGGCCCTCCTGTCACTTATTACCCACACGTCCAGACCACCCACCCATGTTCCCACACACAATATGTCCAGACACACCCACAAATATCCATATCTTTTCAACATAACAGTGGTTCAGACTTCAGGAACACTGCTCCAGTTTGAATGCTTCACACACTCGGAATTTCCCCCAAATAAATCTGTTTTCCTCTCTGGGGACCAATCTAAGGATATTACCTCTAGGCAAACATTTATAGAGCACCTACTGTGTGTAAGGCACAGATGGATGGAGTGGGGGAAGGAAACTCACCAGGAGGCAAAGCAATCCAAACGTCCCCTCTGCGGAGGTGGGCCTTTGTTTTCTTATAACCAGGTAGGTGTGTGAGAGAGAAAGTGAGAGACAGAGGGAGAGAGAGAGAGCAGGAAGAGGAAGTAGAGAGGGAGAAGGAGAAGATGAAGTGAGAAACAGATGTGGAAGGGATCTAAATCAAGATATTATCTCACACACACACACACACACACACACACACACACACACACACAGTTTTATTGGTATTTTCTCTGTGGCTCTTTGCCATTTGTCGTGTCTCTCTCCCTCCAGTCTATTCTTCCTTTTTGTCTTCTTTCTGTTATAACAAAATGTCAGCAGGTCTGTTACATGTGGGATCTATCAATAGCTGCTTTTCCTGCTTTGTGAAAACCCTTCATGAGAGTCAACTCCATGGCCACACCAACTCTAAATCTATAAGAAAAAGGAGAAATACTTGTCTTAATTCAGAAAACCTGACTTTGAGGAAGCCACATTCTTCTACATCTCACACCTTGGTCCTGCTTCTCAGGGGAGGGAGGGAGGCAGAGGCTGGGCAGGCTGCTGACTGGGGCCGCCCTTCCCCAACCTCCAGCAGCCCTGAGCCCTTAGGATAATTTATGAGGTGTCAGGATATTCTGACCACAAGGTCGGAATAGAATGGTTTTTACACTTCAGCTGCCATGAAAGAGAAACAATTTAATTCTGCTTCCCTCTGGCACTGTCTGTTTTCACAATGAACAGGGGATTTGGGTCGCCTGGAGATTATTTGTCTAAGCACAGACCAAGACCGCTGCCGAGATCTGAAATGTCTGATTCCTTCTCCTCCCTTCCCACGTAGGAAGGGGATCTTGCCTTTCTTATTTTACCAAGGAGAGATTGGACCACGTTTCACCAAACAACTGCTGAACCCAAGCAGGCCTGGTCATCCTCCGCCAAGTCAAGGCCTTGAGTCTTGAGGCAGTGTTTCCCTTGGCTTGAAAGCCCAGCCTCCTGGCTCCTCCCGAGGCTGCAGAAGCAGAGACATTCCGCTGAGTAGCCTGAAACTCTGCCTGCCAGAAAAGCCCCACAGTCTCCTCTGAGAAACCTCCAAGTAGCGCTGAGGTATTCACTTGTTCACCCATCAGCCAAGAAGAGTGAGGGAAGCCAGTCTGTTTCATCAAGACCATCTGCTCTGTCCTGAACCCAGAGTAGGAAGGTCAGATGTGAATCCTAATCTGAGCATAGCTTGTTATAGAACGCTCACCGAGGAAGATCACATGGTGGAGAGGGGCTCCTGGTTTCTCGATTTTTAGGCAGGAGACCTGTCTGAGACAATTCTTGTGATCTGGGATTTGGTCACATGACAGGCTGTAGAAAGGATAAGCCAGAATATATTTCCTTAAGCTTTTCTTTTAATGTAAAGCTAATTTAAAAGTATAAGGGAAATATCTATGTATAGTTATGCAAGTCTTCAAGACACAGTAAAAGAAGTAAGGGTGCACTGCAATGACACTATGTACAAGGAGATATCTAGATGGTAACTTATACTTAACACGGTACAGGAAAGCAAGCAGGGACTGTCTTTAGAAGCTTAAGGATCAAAATTCAAATGGATATTTCTTTTCTTCTCACTAATTTTTTAGCATTTTCTGGATGTTTTAAGTTAAGAATTTGTGAGCTGGAGAGATGGCTTAGCAGTTCAGGCATTTGCCTCTGAACTCTAAGGACCCCCGTCCTATTCCCCCAAATCCACCTAAGCCAGACATGATGGTGCATGTGTCTGGGGTTCCTTTGCAGTGGCCAGCAGCCCTGATAAGCCCATTCTTTCCCCCATCTCTTTTTTTTTTTAAATTTTTATTTATTTATTTATTTTTATTTGAGAGCGACAGACACAGAGAGAAAGACAGAAAGAGGGAGAGAGAGAGAATGGGCGCGCCAGGGCTTCCAGCCTCTGCAAACGAACTCCAGACGCGTGCGCCCCCTTGTGCATCTGGCTAACGTGGGACCTGGGGAACCGAGCCTCGAACCGGGGTCCTTAGGCTTCACAGGTAAGCGCTTAACTGCTAAGCCATCTCTCCAGCCCTTTCCCCCATCTCTTTAAATCAATACATAAAAATAAAAATTTTTTAAATGTTTAATTTAAGAGCTCGTGTTGCATTTAATAACAGGGTTTTTTGTTTTTCTTCTTCAGTATTGGGAACTAAACCGAGAGTGAGACTTATGCAGGCTAGGCAAGCACTGTACTACTGTGCTGTACCCTTGTCTGAAACCAGTTTAGAAAGCAAAATAGCAAAATAAAATAAAATCCCAGAGAGCAGAGGAGGAGTCAGAAGTAAAGAAAAATTTCTCTTTTCTTTCTTTCTCTTTTATATTTTATTTTATATTTTGAGGTAGGATTTCACTCTAGCTCAGGCTGACCTGGAATTCCCTATGCAGTCTCAGGATGGCCTCAAACTCATGGTGATCCTCCTACTTCTGCCTCCTGAGTGCTGGGATTCAAGGTGTGCACTACCACACTCAGGTATAAAGCAAATTTTCAAGTGTACAATCCTAGACTAGTCAGTTCTCCACAAAACCACTCCCTGAATCAAACACACTTTTGAACTGAAGCAATGAATTATTGATGATGTGAAAGAACCAGTTGGCAAATGGCCTCTTCTAGTTATCCAAATGATACAGTTAGATTCTTAGGAAAGCACCCCTTACTTGCATCTGGGTGGGGCAGTTATTTCTCCAAAGAAGACAATAATGGATGGAGTCTTGCACACATAATTTAACATCCAATAAGCCTCAGTTTCAATCAAAGTCCTAGGTCATACCAGATTGCTATCCTTTCTACAAAAGTCAAAGTGTCTGAGGGTCCCATTCTAGGCTACCTCTCCTAGCAATACTTATCCTTCCCATTTGCAGAGAATGCTAGTGATCTAAGCCAGATGGTTAGGTTGTGAAGAAGCCTGGGTCCTAAGCCAAAGGTCATGAGTTACAGAAACATTTCCATGTCAACTTGGTAAGTCATTTGATTGTCCTGGACCCTGGTTTTCACGTAAGTACAGGGAAAGACTTGAACAAGATGCATTATTTTAAAATGCCTCAAATTGGGGATAATCCCTAAGTGTGAGCTTAGCATATACCATGCCATTCATTAAATTACAAGCACTGAAAAAAATAATAATAAATTTATAGGTATTTCTAACTTGATGAAAATACAGTTGTCATCCATTATGTCCCGCTGAAGCCTGAGACAGGATGTGAGCTTACCTTGATTTCCTAGGTTTCCATGGCCTGACCTTGCAGCAAATATACAGATGGTCTTTGCCTTACTGCTTTATTAATAATAGGTAACTGGACTACTATCCCAAAGATAAGAGTTCACCAACAAAACACAAATCAGGTTCTGGGAGTTCACACTGCCCTGCCAAGTGACAAACAGAATAAACCAAGCCTCAGAGGAATCCTGGTATGGCCCCAAGGCCTAAGATGCAACATTCTTCATCTGCTAAGCAGAGGCTGTCTGTGAGGCGCATCCCTTGTTATGCCAAGATGGCTAAATTGAAGATCTGTCTTCCCATTCTCTGTATCCCACTGTAATAATCAGATGGCAGAAGGTCTTCTGTACACATCAGTGAAGAGTGATGTGCTCTGCAGAGTCATCTTGGAGGGCTTCCAAGGTCAACGATGGTGAGAAACTAAAAAATGAATTGCCCAGACAGCAGCCCCTATCAATACACTCTTGTCTTGGGTGGAAAAACTTCAAAACTTAGCAGCTTTGAAGCCAGACTCACCCATTTGTTCATCATTTTCCTGAATTTCTTCTTCTCCAACATGTATCCATTTAACATCAAATATGCTTATTTTTCTTTGCTATATATATGTCCTTTACTCCTAAATCCTATAGAACATTCTTGGTTGTTCCTACCAGTTCTACTTTTAAAGTGATCTTTGGAGCTCTCACACCTGGGGTGAATTCTTACTCAGGCCGTGACACCATGATGGCCTCTAGGTGGCTCTGCAGTGGCCAATGGCTGTGGACCTTGCTGTTTATATGCCTATACCTCCCAACCAGGAACCTTTGGACTAGGTCTTCTCCATCACAAAAATATTGTCGATCCTTTAGAGAAATCCAGCAATGAAAGGCTCTTTGACAAGACCTCTCAAAATGTTTGAACTACATTGGTGAAAGCGCCAGCTGGTAGCAATGTGATGAAATTACAGATCCAGATGGATGAAAAAGGAGACAATTATGGCAGCCAGGTTAAAAATATTTGACTGTCGTTCTGAAATGGATTCAGGGTCATTATCTAGTCAGTGGTTTAAAGAAAAGTAGCCATCAACTCATACATATTGACAAGGAACTATCCTTCCCAGGAAGCTATACTGTTCCAGGCAACAGACGATGTCATCGCATCAGCCCTCTAGACAAACGGAAGGGAGATCTCGAGAGACAAAAGGAAGAGAACTCATCCAGTGCATAAGCCTGCCCTGGACCCAGTCAGTTGTTCACCTGCCCCCAATACTCACATTAGATATTTATAAACTCTTTATGATGTAAACAGAAATCTATGGAGTGCACACAGTATATTGCTATTCAAGTTATTGGTGCCATACAAGTGATAATATACTTATCACTTGTTCAGGACCCTTTGGATTATTTCAGCCTACATATCTTGGCTTTCCTTAGTTTATGTTTACATCCTATTATGTGATTGTGGCTGAGACAAGTCCTTGATTTCCATGGAGTGATTATATTTGAATGAAGAATATTCATATCCAAATATACTTCCTGTTAGACTTGGATGTCTGAGAGAACAACACAAAGGGAGGTTCATGGTTTCAGAGGTTGTAGCCCTTTGCCCATTGAACCTTACTTTATTGGGCCTCTACAGAAGTTAAATGAATTAATATGGGTCAAATACCAAGAATAAAAAGAAGGAGTTAATGTTTTAGTTGGGTTTAGTGGTTCATGTCTTTCATCCCAGAACTTGGGAGGCAGAAGTAGGAGAATCACCAGGAGTTCAAGGCCACCCTAACAATACATAGTGAATTCCAGGTCAGCCTGGGTTAGAGTGAAACCCTACCTCGAAAAACCAAAAAAGGAAAAAAAAAAAAAAAAAGACAAAAAAACCCCAACCAACCAAACAAACAAAAAAACCTAAAACAGAAGAACTGTATAGCTGTCACAGTGAGCACGATGAGTTAATGCTATTGTTATTATTATCACTATCGGGTATCTGAAATATTAGACTATCCTTCAGGCCACTGACACCCTGTGCTGGATACCTCTAAAAAGTAAGGATGCTACTTTTGAATCTTTCAGCTGCTGTAACATATGTAAAGCTTCATCCATGTTCAGTGATATGTGTTCACTTACTTGCACACACTTGTCAAATCCTGTCTCAAGAAAATAAACTTCATCTTGCTTTTTAACTTTTAGTCAGTCTTCCCTCATTTTCTGCTCACATGCCTCCTGGCGCTCAAATTAGAATATTAACACAATATTTGAAGGCATGAAAGAGGAAACTAGTTATAATCTTTCATAGGATTCTAGCTTCCTAACCATCTTTATTTCCTTTAAGGCAACAAACCTCATTTATAATTTGCTCTCAGGTGAGGAAAAATATCTTTCCCTGTGAAATGGATAAGGTGGTGTAGCATAGACCTCACAGTCTACCCAACATCTATTTCCACATCTTACTAATTAAACTCCAAATATATTTGGGTATGGGCAGATGGCAAGTTGATGGGGACCCCTGCCATTACTTTGTTAGGTGTCCTTATCTTTATATAGCTCAGGAAGGCCCTTTTCCTCAGTTGGCACTTAATAATAAGCTCTCCAGCCTGGTTTTCCTGGTATGATTTTATTTGTAGTCATATGCCTATATGGTCTCAACTGACTTTGATAAGTTTGTTTGTTGTTTTTGTTTTCATTTGTTTGTTTGTTTTGTTTCAAGGTAGGGTCTCACACTAGTCCAGGCTGACCTGGAATTCACTATATAGTCCCAGGCTGCCCTCAAACTCATGGTGATCCTCCTACCTCTGCTTACTGAGTGTTGGGATTAAAGGTGAGTAACAAACATCCTTATCTCAACACATACCCTGAGCTAGGGATCAGCATTTTAATGGTTACGACTTTGCCTCAAACCTGGCTAAGGAACTTGTATAAGACAATGATGGATGAGAGCAGATGGGAGAAGCATCCAGAAACTATTTTCTTTCTTTAAAAAAAATTTTTTTAAAGCCCTGACCCTCATAAAGAATAAATTTTCCCACTGTCTCCGAATGCCATTTGATAAGGATATGTTACTAGGAGAAATTAGAGATATAACAACAAACGAAGATGAAGAGATGATTCGGTGATTAAGGAGTTTGCATGCAAAACCTATCAACTGGGTTCAATTCCCAAGTGCCCACGTAAAGCCAGATGCATGAAGTGGTACATGTATCTGGAGTTCACTTGTAGTGTCTAGAGGCTCTCATATACCCATTCTTTTACTCTCTTTCTCTATTTGCTAATAAAAAAAATAAAAATGAGTTTATTAAAAGGAGGGAGACCTTGATGACAGTATTGACATTCTTCTCCATAAAGCTAGTGCAACTTGATCTTATGTTATTTGATAGCTGATCCTAACTCACATAAATATGCATTCTGCAAGAAATGCAGAGTCCTTTGTAACAGACTATTTTTCATTCTTAAACATCCCTACTGATATCTAATAAACATGTCTAATGTGTGGGGATTTGCTGGAATGCTCTTACTCTATTTCAGAGGATGAGCATATTTCTATATTCTTTATTGCAGATTTTTCTATTAAAATTATTTTTATACATTTTTGTTGTAAAATATATTTGGGCTTAGATGATTGATAAGAGGTTAAAGGGGCTGGCTTTGAAAGTCTGCTGGCCTGAGTTCAATTCCCCAGAACTCATGTAAAACCAGGCACAAAGTGGCACATGTGTCTATGATCCCAATGCACTTATAACTAAGGTAGGCAGTACCAGGAGAATCTGGAAGCTCATAGGCCAGTTAGGCTGGCACACACACAATGGCAAAAACAAGAAAGACCCATCTCAGGCAAAGTAGAAGGAGAGGATAAACACCCTGAGTTTATTCTCTGACTTCCACACATACGCTGTTTGGCACCCACACACCCATACATATCATGCACATACACACAATAAAAACTCTTTAGTATGTAAGTGTTATAATTGTTTTGCCCCAATTAACTCAAAATTTCACAAGCACAAAATTCCATTTAGTTCCTTCACATTTAAAGTTTGATGATATCTTTATTTGATGTTTTCATGTTCCAAACTATATTCATCATCTTTTCATAGAAGCTTTGCTTAAAGCATGAATTTGAATCCAAAAAAAGTCCCAGAGGCATATTTATCAGCCATGTGATCGGGAAAACTATGTTCTCTGATACTTCATTTTCACATATGAAAATAATATCTAGATCTGCTAACAAGATAAAATGAGATTACATGTGGAAAATGCTTCACTGAACCTTAGCACTAAATAATGTAGAAAAAATGTAGAGAAAAAAAATAAATGAAAGATATAGAGAAGGAGAATTTAAAAGTGGAAGGAAGAGAAAGAGAAAAGAAGAGATAGACAGATGACTTAGTGGCTCAGACGTTTGCCTGTAAAGCCTAAGGACTATGTTTGACTCTCCAGTTCCCATGTAAGCCAGATGCACAGTAACACAAGTGTGCAGTGTTGCACAGGTGTACAAAGCTGGAGTTAAATTGAAGTGGCTGAGGCCCTGGAAAGCCAACTCTCTCCCTCCCTCTCTCTCTCTCTCTCTCTCTCTCTCTTTCTATCTATCTCTTTCTCTCTTCTGTTGGACTTGCCTCAAAAATAAAGAAAGAAAGAACAATAAAGAGAAAAGATAAGAAACACCAAGAGAAGGAGGAGGAGGACAAGGAGAAAAACATGACCAAAAAAAGTAGCTTTGACAAGAAAGGGCAGAAGAAGGCAGCAGAAGAAAGAAGAAGGGAGAAGGGCTGTGAAGGAAATAAAAGAAGCAGGAACAAGAATTCAAGAAAGAGAAAGTGATGATGATGATGATGTTGATGATGACCATGAGGATGGGAGAGAAGAATGGCTATTTTAATCCCGAGAAAAATAGTAAGACACAAAATATTGAGTATATTTGCAATCCAGACAAAACTCATTGTCTGCTTTTCAGTGTAATATAAATTGTTCTCTTAAAGCTCTAGTACATTATATGTGGATGTCACTCTCTCATGTTTTTTGAATCTGCTTACTCAAAAATAGCACTACAAAGAAAATTAGTATTTAGTAAAAGCCTTATAATCGTCATATTTCAAAGAATGATGGACTCATTAAGATTCCACTGCAATCAAAGAACTTGCAGAAGCCACTGGAGTTTGTTTCATTCAAATGTGAGTTTCAGCTAAGTTAAATTAGGAAAATAATGAAAATGAGTGACTCATTAGATTTCTTCTGTAATGGCCAGGTGCTCTCCATCAATTATGACAGAACAGGGCACACAGGCCCTTTCTTCTGAGACAAGAGGGAAGTCTTGACAGTGAGGACCAAATAAACCCCTCAGTTGCCAAGTCACTGCTAAGATTATCTATAAGGAATCTAAAAAGTGGGCTGATTTATGCAGTCAGATGTGGGTAAAGTGAAATGTAGATAAAGATCAGTGGAGAACCTAAAGGAGTTCTCAAAGAGCTCTCTAGGCCAATGTGGTATTGCAGCCAGTTCTTAACTATCCACCTTAGTGGGACTGACAGGGCTTAGTAATGGCTGTGAGGTCCTTTCTCTTCTGTAGAGTTTTTTTTTTTTTTTTTTTTATGTGTGTGTGTACGAACAATTACTCTCTCCTTATCTTCCCATGTCTCCTGGATGCTATCTGACATCTGTGGCTATGAGAAACACATGCAGCATTCCCTTCTATCTGCCCTTCCTGTTCTATACTTCTTATGTTTCTAGCTTTCATTAGCATGCACTCAAGCCTAAGCATTTCTGACTTCCCCAGTGACTATGTTCCTACAAAGGCCCCTCCATCATCATTATCAACCATTCCCAGACTCATCTATAGATATAGTGCTAGTTCTCATCTTCCCTCCACAAAGTGAGAGTTCAGCCTGACGCTATCCTTCATCACATCAACCTAACCCCCACCCTCTAGACCAGCTGTCATTACTTTCCCCATGTCAGCTTTCAACGTTAGAACCTTGTTACCCCGCATCACAATTTCAGTAGAGTGACTTCACCCAAGAAAGATGAGGGAAGGAAACCCTTGCATTGGCCTGAATTAATAATGGAAAATGTGGAGAAGGTTACTCTTTTCAGTGCAGAAGATCTGTGCATTGTTTGTTGGAAGTAGCCCTTGGGGAGAAAGAGATTTCAAGTTCAGCATTTATGTGGCACATTTTTCAATTAGACAATATACTGTATGGCATTTCCCTTCCTCCCTTAGTCCTTTCTCTTTTATTACCACATGACTTCATCCCCCCGTGTGACTGACAGAGCCCATTGGGCTCAATACTGATAAAAAACATCTGTGGGAGAAAAATTGCAATTTAGAAAACAATTAAGTACATCAATTTCAATTCATTTAGTTGGCCAGAAGAAAAAAATCTATTTCAAAGAGGTAACTCGATCTGTAGTGGTCTTGCATTAAAGTGCCCCCAGGTTTGTTTTCTCCAGGTTACAGTGTGGAAGAATGCCTTTCAGCTCAGAGGTCTAACTGCAGAAATAAACCTATAGGTTGCGAATTTTAAGAAAGAATAAACCACAGGACATTTCTCTAGTTTTCTGATTTCTTCTCATTTTAAAGGCATTGTTCTTCTATCATTCCTGGAGTCCAAAGAACTTAAGAGCTTCCTTGAAGGATGTGTTTCCCTCTGTCAAATGCTTGCCAGATGCTCTGCGTCATGGGGTCTCTATAAATGAAACTTGGCTCTCTGTTACAGATTTGTCTGAAGGGCTGAGGTTGTGCGTATTTGCTCACTTTCCCTTCCATTTTCCCTCTGTAACTCTGAGCACCCATGGGCCCATGACTCTATGATACTCAAAATTTTCATGAGTCCTTGCCATTTTACTGCAAAACCTTAAAGAATTCATGTTATATTGACAAGACTGATTCTGAGTGCCGCTTTTGACAGGAGCTAAAATGTAGATAAATATTAACCACTGCTTTCATCTGCTGAGTACCTGCATTCACACCTTGATTATATATCATTTGTCCAATCAATCCCATTAAATAGGCCTTATCAGTCTCATGTTCTTTGAGCAAGACAATGCTTCTGTTTTATGACATTAAGATGCTTTCTATTCATGTTTCTCACTTTTTGAACTCATGCTTCATATGTCAAATACAAAAAAACCTAGCAACTGAGAAAGTAAACTCTAGAAAGTTTAACTTAGTGATAACTTTGAGTTGAAAGTCTCTTGCCCTACTAAAATAAAAGAACATATATAAATTAACCAATTAGTGCTTGGCCCAAAGCAGTTATTCAATAAAAACCATCTTTGTCTACTTCCTTACTCAGAGCCTCCAAACTGCAGGACATGCATAGAATGCACCAAATATCTTACTGAGGTTTAATTACAGGCCCAACTTCATATCACCCATGTGGTCTAAATACCCAAAAACAAGAAACTGGCATTTTATGTAATCTGGTTGATAGATTTTAACTATAATGAAGTCCCATTTGAAGAGACAATTTATGGAAAGGGGCCTACAGGGGCCTCACTCATTTTCTTTCAAGTCTGCCTTGGGAACCAACATAAAGCATACCCAATTTCACAGCATGTTTCATTTTTCCTACTGTAGAAGGGAATGCAATTACAATATCATGAGGCCATATGGAAAAGTGGGGTTAATGCATACTTATTTTGTAATGAGCCAGTGTTGACTGACAAGATCACTCAGCAAGTGGACCACATTGGCACTTGGAGGGCTGAAGCCTATGAAACAGGCACAGAAAGTACATTTGATGCTAAATGATGTATTGTAATCAGAAAAGGGATGGATGAATTGGATGGGGTTTGATGGGCAGGGACAGTGGTGAAGATATGGTTGAACCAAGAAGCCTACAATGTTATGAAAATTCAGGACTGAGTATTTTGCTTAGAAAATACATGGGTTCTTTTAACCCAGCAAGTTCAAAGGGTTTCCAGGAAAAAGTTTGACTTAATTGGACAGGTAAAGAGATGAAGGGAGGAAAACATATGGATTTAAGCAGTAGAATACTTGCAACCCTAAGAACTTTTCTTCATAGTTGAGAGGGGAAATGACTATGGACTAGAAGGTGCAAGTGTGATAGGAAAGTAGGGCATGAGGAAAGGCATCAAGATTAACATATGAAAGAAACAAGTGGCAGAGGAAAACTGGAAAACCTTCTCCAACAAGGGTACGTGTAACAAAACAGAGCATGTGCAAAAAGGAAGGGGGGAGGGAGGGAATTAACACGGGACTTTTTTATAATCATGGAAAATGCTAATAAAAATTTTAAAAAAAAGGAAAATATCCCATGATATATGATTTTTTTTAAAAAAAAGAAAATGGATAGTTTATAAATAACCTGCAAAGGGTCACTACACCAGGTGGCTTGGCACCATTAAAGGGTTTCACCTTTCCCAGCTCTCTGGTTTAGTTCTATTCTCAGGAGTGCCTTTCTCTTTCTCAATAAACTGTCTCTATTTATTCCTGGTACAGTTCTTTGTTCCCGGACACAAGATCCTGGAAATCTCAGTAGAAGACCCTCCGGACTTAGATGCATGCCAAAAATACAAGGATATCTCCTGAAGAAGATCTCAGGGGACACATACTGAGAAGAAGTGGAGATGGTTTATTAGAGAAGGCCCAAGAAAAGAAAGAGCTGGAACTACATCTAAAGATGACAAGTCCCTCTCACCCACCCATCCCCACCCCACTTCACTCCAGTCCCACTGCAGACCAGCAAGTTAGCCATGAGGACATTCTCCTTTTACAGCTTTGATGACTCTAGGGACATGAAAATCACCTTCTGGGTCAAACACGTACCTGTTGAGGAGAATAGGTGATCATGGTAAGTTGATTTCAGGTTTTATTTCTATTGATTGTTTCTTTGATTTCTTTTTTTTCAGATATTAACCTTTCCAAGTCAGCCCAGGACAGTGAACTGATTCAGATTCAAAAGTATTTCTGACGTCTTCAGTACCATTTGTCTTCTTTCACTATGGAAACTAGGCTAAATGCTATGAAATAAAATTTCCAGTCTTTCTGGCCCGTGTTCTTGCCAAGAATGGCCCTGGATTGACCCTCATGAGGCAGGGGTGCTTAAGTTCATCAGGAAACCCTAGAATTAGGTAATAAAATAAAATTATTTTCCACATAAAGTAAGCAGATCCCTCCTGTCCATCTGAAAGGTTTTGTCTGTGGACACCTATAAGAGTTTAGGACAGGATAACAGAAGTTCATATTTGAACTTAAATTTTCATATTATTCCTAACAAAACTCCTTGTCAGGAGATATCTAGCAACAACATTTCTGGAATAGTTATAAATCAGCCCATGCTTCCTTTTCACTGGTAAACTAGGAAGTTCCCTTTAGAGACCCAGAAGGAGTCTATTAGAATTTGTGCAGTAAGGATGCAAAATCTGTCCTACATTGAAGGACTTTTTTTAGGGAATCTGGTCTGCCCTAGTCTTCAACTAGGCAAGAGACTCTTCAGCATCCACACATCATAACAGACAGATTCTGAGCCAAAAGGTTCATCTCTCTGGACTGAAAAATAATGTGTCAATACATTGATGAGCCAAAGATTTGTACAATAGGATCCTCTATGTTAATTAAAACAGTAAAAGAGGGAGAGAAACAGACATACATACACCAAGAAAGAAAGAGAGAGAAAGAACTCTTCCCTCCAACATCATCATTTTATTCATAAAACACTCCTGAGCCTATTCCTACAATGGCGCAATATAATGTAACATATAGGGAGTTCCATATGGAAAACTCCCCTTTAATACAGGATAGCTTTAAGAGGTGCTGATTTTAGGTTGGTCACCAGATATATTATTATGTGAGTCCTTTTTGGAATTGTATAGTTATAGAAGGCTTTCAGGGATTGAGAGTAAATGTGGGAGAGTAGGAAGACTGGTGAGCTCAAAAATTGTGAGAATAAAGAAATCTGATAGCTGAGAAATGAGTCCAAGTAAATGAAAAAGAAATATATACATTCTAAGGACAATACCTTTGTTCTTACATGCTTTGGTTTTCTGCCTCATTTGGATTTTGTATGTCTTTTTTTTAACCTTGATAATTACATTGCACTTACTCAGCTAATATGTACTGACCATTTACTATGTGACCACATTCTACTTAAACTTGGGTAGGGAAAGTGACAAAAAAGAATAGTCAATGTCATCAAGAAACTACATTATTACAGCAGAGATATAAACATATATAATTGTGATAGGTAAAAAATTTACTGTTGGACACTGGTGATGCTTTGGGGAGGGAACGTAAGTGAGAAGATAAAAGGAAGTTTCAGGAAAGACTCGTTAACAAAGTAGCTGTATATGACAGTTGCAAAGGAAGCGGAGAGGGGAGCCATGTGTGTTCTAAGCAGAGAAGACAAAATGCAAAATCCAGAGGCAAGAGTGTACTTGGCTGGATTTCAGGAACAGACAAGGGGATCGTTGGGGAGCTAAGAGACTACTGAAAGAGTCTAGCTTCACTAAATTTAAACATAATTTCTTCACATGTTGTATACATATACCAAACTCATAGTGCATCCCATAAATATGCACAAATACTATGTCTCAAGGAAGGTCAGTGAAAGTGGATAGAACCTGGGTTACTTTTATGTAACTGCAAGTTGATATTGAAACAGAGAGACACCTAACTTGCTTTTGGTATCCTCACACAAGCGATCTGAGAAGGAATATGGTCATAAGGGTGAAGGAAAAGAAGGAACTTATCCACCTTTGTTCACTGAGGCTACCACTTTGGGGATGAAGACAGGGTCAGGACCACAATGCCTCTGTCCAGGTAGTGGGAATTTATCCACCATCTCTTGTTTCAGAACTTCATAGTAGTTTTTGTTGATATCAGGATGAAAAGTAAACTGTCTCATTGATGTTAAGTTATACTGAAACAGTCTTTCTGTTTTCCAGAAAGGCAAGTTATAAAGGACAGAAAATAGAAATATTTCATTCAATGCCATGTACTTGAAACTCTTTGCTCTTGTACCCTTCCTCTCTACCTACTATTACCTGACTTGTCTCAAAAAGTACAAAATGTTTCATTGATCTTCTTTCTTTTCTTCTATGAATTATTTAATTAACAAATAAAAATTGTATATATGCAAAGTATACTTGGTGAATTTATGCATATAATGCAGTACTTATCACAATCAAATTCATTAACACATTCATGACACTTCACGCTGTTTGTCAGGCACCCTAGAACTTGTTCATTTCATGACTGAAAATCTGTTGAAGAATAAGTACTAAAGGGAAACTCCTTCAGCCACTCTAACCAGAGCCTAGTGAGTTACTAAGGCCAAAAGAAAAAAGCAGAGTTCTATCAGCCTGTCTTGCCCTGTGGGTCATCATGTGGAAGTGATTCCTTCTTCAAACTTGCCTTAGACTTCAGGATCTTTATCTGGTTTTGTCTATAAGCTACCTATGCACTTAGTAAGTGCAGTCGTTTGATTCAAGTGTCCCTCATTATTAATTTAGGCATTCTAAATGCTTGGTTCCCAACTGATGGAGATTTGGGAATTAAAGCCTCCTGGAGGCAGTGTATTGTTGGGGGTGGGCTTATTGGTATTATACTCAGTTTTCCCTTTGCCAGTGTTTGGCACACTCTTCTGTTGCTATTAACCACCTTATGTTGGCCAGGAGGTGATGTTCACCTTCTGCTCATGCCATCATTTCCCCCTGCCATCAAGCTGCTCTTACTCGGGTGAATTCTGCTAGCAATGTGAAGTTGACTGCAATAGTAAAGTTGGTACCACAGAAGTGGGATTAGGGATAGACACCTGACTGTGTGGCTTTGGACTTTTGGAGCTTATTTTCAAAAGGAATGTTAAAGATTTGAAACCTTGGCCTAAAAGATGTCTTGCAGTGCTGTAAGTATAGCTTAATGGACTATTCTGGTCAGAGTTGAAAGACCTGAATGCAATAAGAACTATGGACTGTGCGGTTTGGATTGTGAGGGTGAGAAAGAGCTTTGCATGGACTGGGCTAGAAGCAGGTTGTGTGAGAGGCATGCTGTTATGCCCATGTCCTGAGAATTTGTGCAGAGTTGCATTGCATAGAGATGGACTGGTATGAGCAGAGGGATATGGCACAGCAAGAAATCTTTGGGCTGAAACTTCTGCCTGTTCAGCTGCAATTGTATGAGAGATTACAACCTTTCAGATCTGGCCAGCTGACTTGCATTGGGGCAATAGGAAGAATGTAGACACTTCTGAAGGGGCCTGAATGCTTAAGGAGTGTCCTGTTTTTCAAAGTCTGCTTTATTCCCTCTTGTATTAACATCTGGAAACCCACCTGGTATTATGGAGTGTAAGAAAGTCAGGCACCTGCTCCATGAGAGGGATGCATGCCTGATACTGAAAACCTACAACAGGGGTAGTCATGAGTCCAAGGGGTGTAACGTCTGCTAGTGGCTGGATAAATGTATATACTATACTCACCAAATTGCTCAGTAAGCACTTTTCTTAATGTCTGTACCCATATATTAATGCTAGTCTCATTTGTGGTTAGAGAAACTTCTCTTTTCAGATGATGTTGACCTTGGTATAAATCAGAAGGCATCATAATGCTGAGAAGAAGTGACATGGGACTGCTCAGCACTGAGATATCTTTATCACATCTTCCAAGGCTCAGGGTCTATTGAGGAAAAGGTGGCAGAAAGAATGTAAGAGCCAAAGGAAGGCTAGGACTCCTAACAATGTGTTCCTCCAGACACAAAATGGCCTGGATATCCATGACCTCACAGTGCCTGACACTACCTACACAAGACCATTATAATAGGAGGAAAAGATCATGACATCAAAACAAAAGAGAGACTGATTGAGAGAGGGAGCAGATATGATGGAGAGAGGAGTTTCAAAGGGGAAAGTGGGGGAAGGGAGAGAAACCATGGGTTATTGTCTACAATTATGGAAGTTGTCAATAGAAAATAAATAAAAGAAATGCAGGAAATAGAGGGTCACTGAATTTGCAACATTTTCTTGTGTTTTGAAACAGCAATGGGCAATGTGAAGCAGGTTTGCTGGTTGCCTGCATGGAGACTCAATGGAGCTGTGAGGACAGACCATGAGTTGCAGTGGAAACCCAGTGGCGATGCCAGGACCATAAGATGGCTGCTAAGGAAAGCTGCCTTCCCCGATGAAGTTTTCCAGGACTTTGAGTAGCCTAGCTGGAGGGGCAGAATTGGAATGCCAGAAACTTTTTGCTGCTTAGAATTGTTGGCTTTCAAGATTTTTCACTGACTAGAATTGTACTTGGAGCTACAGAGTTTTATGTTTTCCCTGGTTGTTTTAAATCTTGTATTGGTTGAATGTTTCTTGGCTATGCCCAATGCCATCTTTTGCAGTGTGAATGTTTATTCTGTGCCTTTATGGGTTTTGTGGGGATTTTTTTGGTATTATGACTCAGTTAAAAGATCCTGGACTATGGAAATGTTTGAACATCATTAGGATTGACAAAAACTATGGGAAACTTTAAAGTTGGACTGAATGCATTATATTTTATATCATGTATGGTTATCAGTTTATGGGGACCAGGAGCAGAAGGTGGTGCTTTGATTTGGGTGTCCCCCATAAACTTAGGCACTATGAATGCTAGGTTCCCAGCTGATGGAGACTTGGAAATTAAAGCCACCTTGAGGCAGTGTATTTTTAGGGGTGGGCTTATGGATATTATAGCAGTTTCCCCCTGCCAGTGTTTGGCATACTTTCCTCTTGCTATTGTCTACATTATGTTGGATAGGGGGTAATGTCTACCTTCCGCTCATGCCATTGTTTTCCTCTGCCATCATGGAGCTTCCCCTTGAGTCTATAAGCCAAAATAAACCATTTTTCTGCAGAAGCTGCTCTCAGTTGGATGATTTCTGCCAGCAATGCGGACCTGACTGCAGCAATGAGTCATAACCCAGTTTGGGACTTATGAGCTACCTCTCAAGCTTAACTGACCACTTTACTTACAGCTCTGTCCTAAACGGGTTAAACAGAAACAGAGAAACACAACTACCTTTTGAAAGTTGGGTAGTTGGGGGCTTGGAGTGAACCCATAGCTTGTGCATGCTAAGCAATACTCTACCATTGAGTTATATCCAGACTCCTACAATCTCCAGAATGACAGCTATTAAGGTGTTTATTAAAACAAACATTTTGAATTCTACTTGGCCTAGATGTTGGGAATGAAAAGGTGAAAAAAAATGTATCAGACTTGTGTACTATGTGGAAGAATATACAGAAAGTAATGAAATCTCTACCCTTTTGGAGTCTACCCTGATCACCAGATTTTTATGAAGATCTCATGCAGGTCACATAACTGTAATTCTCAATTCATAAGCCACTCCTGAATGGAATGTTCAAGCAGTCCAAGATGCATTAAGGAGAAAAGAGCTTCCTAAATTCTCAAATATGTATTTGATAGTCCCACTCCTGTTACTCCCTTCCGTTTTATTCCTGGAATTTTGTTACAATAAAAAATTATACATTTGTCTGAGTACGTGCCTAATTCATACATACCTGTCATCAAATTTAAGTTACCTAACTCTGGTTTGTTCCTTGTGTCCTAAAATGCCTAGAACAATTCTTGTCCTATATTGGGTCCTATATAGCAAATAAAGTACTTGTCAGTTTAGTGGATGGAGGAGCAGCTGAACAAAAGAATCAATGTTTCTTGTCAGTTTGAGGAATAGCAAAGATTGAAACTTGCCTTCTCAATTGGTTTTCTTATGGAGGAGCCATACCATAATAATCTAGATTAAAGATAATAATACTAAATTCCCAGAGAAAGTTAAATGCTAGGTATGCTTACTAGCACATGGAGTCATCTGGCCTAACCTTCTTTATGATCGTCAAAATATCAAATCTGCAAGGTGAGAGGTGTTTTGAACACTGCATGCAAGCTTCAAGCCTGTGTTAAGAGTGTTCAACTCTCCTTAGCCACGGATCTAATATTCTACCTTGGACAATCTGGGCATCTGGCTTCTTAAACAATTTCTTCTGGAGCCAAGCTTTGGGGCTCTAGGCTGTGCCCACATTCCACACAGGGTTAGAGTTTCTCACTAATCTCTGTCTGCACCCTGTACTTGGATTAGCAACCACAGAAATACAATCCCCTTGCTGAGAAATGAAAGGCCTGACTCACACAATGCTAAGCTGAAGAAGTACTGCTTTGCTGAAACAAATTGTTCCTGATTTCTGGTTTCTTTCATGTACTGTGCCATGCTATGAGTCAGGGAAGCCATTATCACTCTCTCACTACCAAGAAAAGGAGTTCATTCACAACTTGACATGTCTGCCCATACTTAGCACCAAGAGAAGCAGTCTCTTGGAGTAGAGAAAAAATAGAAACGTGTGCTCTAGATTATAGAGCTAAGACTTTTCCAGAAGGAAAATAAAAGAACATGACCTAGAAAAAAAATCCACTCTGTTACAATTTTTCCTCTATCTATTATGTTTATTATTTATTTTTAAAACTCCATACTGTAGGGTTTGGTTATACATGCAAGAAAAATTATTTAGATCAAGATATGGACATATAATGAAAATAAAGGACGAGCATCATACTTCAGAGGCTAGTGGAAGTAACGTGTTTTAGAAGGTCTTTGGTAGAGTCCCACAACAAACACAATGTTAAAGAGCTCAGACCACTGCTCAGATTCAACTCTAGTCATGTAACTGCAGATAAGTTACCTGAATCTTTTGTGCATTGGTTTGCTGTCCTGTCATAAGAGAATTGAAATGGTACTAGTATACAAAAAGTATTGTAAAGGTTTACTGAGTTAATATGTTTAAGACATTCATAGAAAAGCATAGCAAGTATCAATAAATATTTGCTATTATTATTAATGCTGAAATTCTGAATGGTATATTTGATAAGAGTCTTTTCAAAATGAACTCTGCCCCCAAAATTCAATACTTGAAGCCTTTTCCTTCTAATAATCATGTCATTTAAAACTGAGGTAATTTGAGCTGGAGAAGTAACTTAGTGGTTAAGGTACTTGCCTGTGAAATTTAAGGACCCAGGTTTGAGTCCCCAGGACCCATGTAAGCCAGATGCACAAGGTAGCACATGCTTTTGGAATTCATTTGCTAGAGGTGCACCCATCATTTCTGTCTCTTTCTCTCTCTCAAAATAAAAAAGAAAAACTATTAAAAGCGAGTTAATTTTATAAGCTTTGAAAGAAAAACAATCTAAATAATGGTAGTTTTACCACTGTAATAATTTATACTATTGCAATTCTTTTAAGTTGATATGCAAAGTTCTTTGGTAATTAATATGTGTGTGATTACTTGTTTTTGAGAAAAAGGCTTTATCAAATGTCAAATTCTCAAAATAAAGGAACTCAACCTTTCTGCAGTGTCTCCTGAAACAAGAGTGTTTAGAACAAAAACCCAGCTCTCTAAAGCACAAGTTACTTACTTGTATGGTCAAGTTATTACCACTTGTAATTTATATAAAGTGGCAAGACTTATAAGGAAACAATATTTGCAAAGATTTAATGGATTATCTCTCTCCCTCTATCTCTTTCTCTCTCTCATTCTCTGTAATATAAAAAAATAAAATTATAATGGATAATAAATACTCAAAACTGACATGAAAATACTTATTCCATACTTGTTAGTACGGATTTGCAGAAATGTTTTAATAACATAAGAGTTGGTAAATCCCACCAAGGCAAGTAGAGAGAGCTGAAGATCAAGGATCGAGGCTCTAGGGTTTGACCAGCAGAAAGTCAACAGGTCACTATAGACACTACTCTCTCAGGACACATGTGTTTCTCTGAGGCCTCCCGTGGGATCATATCATCCTCCAACTCCAGGCAAAACCTTCTTTAGAGTTCATTCCTCCAAAGAGAAAATCTGAAAGCCTCTTGACATACGTGAGTGTTTCAAGGATATGATTGGGAATTGAAGGGGAAAACCATTACTCTCACCCAGATGTACTCAGGACAGTTGCAAATCTATTTACACATTTTCCTCATTAAACTCAAACACTAAATCTATTTTATCTGGGAACAGTTGTATAAACAAATGATTGTTGTAATTACAACCTTTTCCTGGTCAATAAACATCATCGTCCTCTCTAGAGTTTATTTAAAGGGCACAAACTTTAATAGCAAGTAGTCCTAGTAGCCAATTTCAGATGGATCCACTTACCAGCCACATGACTGTGAGCTATGTTCTTCACTCTCTAAGGCTGTTTCCATACTTTTAAAATGCAATTCACTAAGATTCACTAAGAGCCTGCCTATAATAATTATCTTAACGTTTGAAAGAAGAATTCCAAAGTGCTAAGTAAGGAAATGTCAGAGAAAAGCACTTCTTATATACCTTTGGAGCCATTAAAATGTCCAAATTGTTAGATTACCAGAGGTAAGCTTACATTTCATGTTTGGAAAAATAAATGTTGGGCTGGAGAGATGGCTTAGCGGTTAAGCGCTTGCCTGTGAAGCCTAAGGACCCCGGTTCGAGGCTCGGTTCCCCAGGTCCCACGTTAGCCAGATGCACAGGGGGGCACACGCGTCTGAAGTTCGTTTGCAGAGGCTGGAAGCCCTGGCGCGCCCATTCTCTCTCTCTCTATCTGTCTTTCTCTCTGTGTCTGTCTCTCTCAAATAAATAAATTTAAAAATAAAAAAGAAAAATACATGTTAACTTACTTACAATAATCACTTAAAAAATCATACTATATACCTTAAATATAGGCAGTTTATAAAGAAATAAAGAAATGATAGGTCCAGAAACCCTGAATAGATGGGGTTGAAAATGTCACTGAATATTTTCACTGTTTGATGACCTTAGTTCTCATAATATATATTTCCACTTTAATAGTACACATCATTAGAAAACATCTGGTAGACAAGAGGGCCTGACAGCCACATTCCTTTTTCCTCTTTGACAAATATTCCTAGAGGAAGTAAGAACCAGACATCCTTCATGGCTGCCTTTCATTCTTACACTAACCCTGACCCTTTCTGCACACATATGCACTACAGCATTGCAGGGAAAGCACAGACTTCTGTAACTCAAGCTCCAAGAGCAGGTATGAGCTGTCTTCCCAAGTAGCAGATTTCAGGAACTTTGCATAAAGAAACTGTTTAATTAAATGTCCAGCGTAAAGTTTGAACATGTTTATATGAATTTAAATTTTCATATTATTCCCTACACATCAACACTGAGGATGCTTTTGGAGCATCCTCCTAACTTACTTCCTGCTGTAATTGTGCCCTCGCCACCTATAGCCCAGAGTTAGAGGATGAAATATACAGGACCATTTTCACAATGTGACTGATTCTCTGGCTACAGTTGATTGGGCAAGACCTTAAGCTATATCGAAACAACTGTGACTAGTTTAATGAGACTTGAGAGAACAAGGGCTACTGAAACTAAAAGTCGGTCACTCCTTTTATCATTCCCTGTGGATGTGCAAAATGGAGAGCTGAGGTTTCCAGGTTTGCTCTTATGTGGGCCAGGGAGCTGTGAATGGCACCCGTAGGAGAAAGCAAAAGAGAAGTGTATTTCAGAAGGAAACAAAGGAAGGGAGGAAGAGAACTCAGGAAATACTTTCAGGATAAATGACATCAAGGTCTGTGTCCTAAGTTCCAGTGGTTGTCTTTCTTTTGACATCCTGAGACCTGGCTACATCCTTGCCTTTGAGTTTTGTGTCATACTTACGTTGTATTTAAACATTTCCCTTTTCACCCCCTAAATCCAGTGCAGTGATAGGATCTTGATGGAAGTGATACACTGGATTTCAGGCATTTTTTTTTTCTCCAGTCCTTGATATACTTTATCCTGCAAGTATCTCCTGAGTTCTCTATCTCACTTCCTTAGTGCCCTGGGCCCACATTTTCTTCATGGGGAGCCATGCCCCTCTACTTATGGCCCACAGAAGACTAGATAAACTTACCTTCATTTACCTTTCAGTTTTCCTACTAGAATGGGCCCTCATCTCTCTCAGGGAACCGATTTTGCCCCATTTCTCAGTTTCCATGACAAGGCAAGCATTTCTGTTCCATTCAAGAAGAGATCAGTAGGTGAAGAAGGGAGCATTTATGTGTCCTCTCTGTCATTCTATGCCACTGCCAGAGAAATGCCTCCTTTGGTATGCCTGGAAGAAGTTATGAGACACAGAGCAGGGTTTAATCTTAACTCCTCCTCTCAAATAGACTGTCACCATGGAAAAAGCATAGAGGCCTGATAACCTTTCCTGTTAGAACTGTCCCTCCTCCTTGAGTTAGAGAAGCTTGCAAATCTCCTGATATCTGTGTTGGTGATTATCAGACCAGGCTGAGGTTGAAAATGGGGTTTACTTTTCAGGCAGGTGTGACAATATTCCAAGGTCTATATTTTTCAACTAAGAAGAGGCAGAACGTGAGGGGAAGTTTTGTTTGGGACCCAAGATATATTTTCCAACCTTGCTTTATACATAATAAACTAGTATTTGATCCATCATACCTAAATCTATTTGTTAATTCATTTAGAAGAAAGAACATGGTTGGACTATCCAAATCAGCATCATTGTTTTTTGAAAGAGAAAGAATTGGCATGCCAGTACCTACACCACTGCAAATGAACTCCAGACGTGTGGGCCACTTTGTGTGCATGTGTGACCTTACACATGTATCACCTTCTGCATCTGGCTAACATGGGATATGAGGAGTTGAACAAGGGACCTTAGGCTTTACAGGCAAGCACCTTAACCACTAAGTAATCTCTCCAGTGCCTCACCATTCTTAAAAAATGAGAAATACGAAATTGCAGGGGAAAAAACCCAAATATTTAATTATGTAGTATGGGGTGTATCTTTTAGGACTCTGTTGCATTATTGCCCATACTGTCTACCAATATAATTTCTCCTTTATTTTCTAAACAGACAAAAGGTAGTGTGCTCCACCCAACGATTGTCATCAACATCTTCAAGTCTTCTAGTGAAGCTTGAGTGTAAAATGTTCCCCCATAGTCTCATGTGTCTGTGATTAAGCTTCAAAGTTAATTCCCAGCTGATGAAAACTTTGTGAGGCGAGGCTTGCTACAGAAGTTGTGTCACAGGGGCAGGCCTTTGGGTGTTCTAGCCCAGCCTCTGTCTGCACTGAGAGCTCACTCTCCCTCCCTTCTCCTTGCTGGTGAGAAGATGTGATGCCCTGGCTGTCTGCTCCTACAATGTCTTCTCCACTGTGATAAAACTTAACCTCAAAACTGCAGACAGAAATAAACCGTTTCCTTCCATAAGTTGCTTCTGTTTGGGGGTTTTATCCCAATAACTAGAACTTAACTGCTACATTTTCTGTGATTCCTTTTTTACTAGTCACCTTGAATCACCAACTTCTGTTAAGACCTGCCACTATGTCCATGATTTCTTCTGACACTTCCAAAATACAGACCCCTTTACCAGCTATTTTAATGACTGACATAGCTTTCTAGTTTTTATTATTAAGTCCAATGTTCTTCAGATAGATGTTCTTCTGAGATAGATATGGTAAGGTTAGTACCTTGACTAAAATCATTACATAGTACCTTATGTTACAGGAGAATTTGAATGAATAGAACCTAACCCAATCTTCTCCAGCCTACAAATTTTCAGCATTTGTTCTCTTCTGTAATGTTTACTATGATATTAAATGGATACATGTCTACGTTTACATTCACCATACTCCAAGCTGACATCTTAGCCACACTGACACATTTGCTATTGTTGAAAGCCCATGTCTTAACACCTGTGATTAAATAGCCAATCAGTGTGAAAAACCACCATTTAGCCTTGGAGTCTCAGGTAAACATTTACATCATATGTATGATATGATCCCAATTGTCCTCATTGCTAGCTCCAAACCATTATTTCTTTCCCTCCTCAATCTAGGCTCCTTTAGGGTTGGTCCTCATATAATCACATCCCAATGTATTATCCTTTATTTTGCATCACTGACATCACCAACCAACTCCCAGGTTGGTTTATTCATTACTTATTTTAGTTCCTGTGAAATTTTTTTAATCTATTATTTATTGGAGTGAGAGAAAGAAGCGGATAGAGAAAGAGAGAGAAAGTGGGCATTCTAGGACCTCTAGCCACTGCAAATGAACTCCAGACACATGTGGCACTGGCTTACATGGGAACTGGGGAATTGAACCTGGGTCCTTTGTCTTAGTAGACAAGTACCTTCCCCACTAAGCCATCTCTCTAGCCCTCCTATAAAATTTTATATTACTCTTTAGGAAACCTTCTTTGTCTTTATTCTTAGAACATTATAATATGCATATTAGATGCCTCTAACCCAAACCCTGACATCTTGGTCTCTTTATTTCCTCTCTTCAGGAGATTGGGCCTTTGTAGCACCTCAGTAAATAAGTGTTCATTATCCTTGACCTTCTTATTGCTCATAATTTCTCCACACCAAGTTATCAATTCTTCCAACTTAATTCATTGCATACTTTGACTATAACCTCCATCTATCTCTTCTTTATTTGTACTGTCACAATGCCAACTGAACAAAAATTTTCCATGCACTGATGTTCATATTTCTACTGTCTCTAGCCTTCTTTCTACCCTCTATAGCTCCACTATTCATCTTACATTCTATCTGCATATTCGTTTTTTTGTATACAATTCAATTCGTTGTTCCTGTTGAAGTTCAGAAATTCACAAACCGGTTACACTCTGTGTTACAACCATAAATAAGAATAAACTGGAGACAAATGTCCATTATTATGAGTTTTAATGGGCCACCTGATGCTTGATAATCACATTACACTTACCTATCCCATTCACATTATATGGTAATACAGTGGGTGAATATTGTGTTCATTCTCCTCTTTTCTCACACTTGCAATATGCCTCCTCAACTTTTGCTTTCAGGTATATGATACTTTTAATTATTTCATTGAGGAAAATAAGGTTAAATAAGGACTTCCGTAGATTTCCATGACCATCACACTGTTGTAGTTACCTTCATATGGCTGGGACAAAACACCTAAACAAAAGCAGGTAACAGGAGGAAAGGCTTTATTTTGGCATATAGTCTTGAAGGGAGGCTTCATGATGGCAGGAGAAAAGCAGGGCACAAGCAGAGGCCAGACATCACTGCTTGTGACACCAGGTGAAAGATAGCAGCAAGAATAAGCTGAGATCTGGAAATTATAAGCTGGGTACAATACACCTAAGTCACCACCAACAATAGACCATCTACAATAAAGTTCCACTTCCTAAATTGCCATAAGCTGTGGGCCAAACACTAAAAACATATGAGAACATGGGGGATACTTGATTCAAGCCACTACAATCACCTTCCATCCAGAATCTGTTCACATAAACCCTGACTTCCCACCTGCTTCTGGAGGGAATTTATCTTTGTTCCTACTTGAAGACAATTCCCTCTCTTGAAAAATAGATTCTGTATTAATTACTCAGTGATGGTGGCCTAGCAGTTCTTTCATTTCCTTTCTTCAGGCATGCACTTCTCCCTCTGTACCAAATATACGTGTCTCTGTGTGTGTGTGATTTCCTATATATAAAGAAATTATTTCTCTTATCTCAAAAAATCGTCTCTTTATTTACCTTTCCCTTGCCTCAAATCACCTTTCTTACAAATTTACTGCCTTGACAGCTAAAACTTCTTGAGCACTATGTTTTCACTCATTCTCTGTAAGTCTTTCCCTCTCATACTTGACTACCTGTCCCAAATCCACCCAAACCACAAAGGTCAATTTTCAGTTCTCTTCCTTACTAGAAATACAATCAATGACCCTGTTCTACTGACATGGTTTCTTCAGTTAGCCTCCAGAACTCCTGTGATGTTTAAATCCAGAATTCCACCACAGGCACATGCTTTCATTGCTTGTTCTCTTGCTGGTGCCATAGCATCTTCTGCAGGTATGATACCTTCAGGAGGTGTGGCCCAGCTAGCAGAAGGGGTGGGCCTCTGATGGGTCTAGCCTGGTCCCTAGTTTCTGCTACTCTCTCTTCCTCTGGTTCCATTATGATGTGAGGACCCTCTGCCACACACGCTTGCTGCTACAAGTTCTGTCTTGCTTTTCCTATTATGACGGTGAGATATTCTAGAACTCTAAGCCAAAATAAGCCAAACTTTGCTCACTTCTGTCAGGTTTTGTCACAGTGATATAAAAGTAAATCATACAGCCCCCAACCCTTAATTTGATTCACTTGCCATACCTTTCTATTCTCCTTTCCTAGTTTTTGCTTTTGCTCTTCTTCTTAATATTCAGTGTTTATGTCTTCCAGAGCTGATCTCTTGTCCTCACCTTGGTTTCCACATATTTCTTTGGTAATACAGAATAACAACCTTAAATACTAAATCTATGTCATTACCTCCTAATTTTTCATCTCCAGACTTGTATAGTCAACTGGCACCATAGCATTTTCACTTGATGTCCTCCCCAAAGTCACAAATGTTGAGTTTAATATGTTGTACTTCCTAACGTCTCAACATGAAAATTGTTTTACCATCAATTTAACAAATGACAAAACTACATTCTGCTGGTCATTTAGGTCAAATACTTTTACTTCATTGACTTATCTCTTTATTACACTCGCCACACTCAATCATTAAACAAATCTAAATATTATTTTTATATCCAAATTACAAATGCTTCCCACTATTTTTATTTCCATCAGTGTAGTCTAAGCTACCATCACCGCATTTTAGAAGTGCTACAGTATTCTAATTTGTGTGACAGCAAAAATTTTTGTGAGGGTCTCTTTTATTTATTTTTTTTTTCATGGCAAGGGCTCACTTTAGGTCAGGCTAACCTACAACTGACTCTATAGTCACAGGCTGACCTTGAACTCACAGCAATCCTCCTACCTCTGCCTCCTAAATTCTGGGATTAGAGGTATGTGCCACCACACCTGGTCATTAATAAACATGTTCTACATTTCAGGCCACATAATCATCGTGCCACTTCTGTTATTGTTAGGTGAATGACCATAGCCAGTTTCCAGTAAAATGTTTATTTACAAAAAGCACAGAATAAATAGTTAACCAAATTATAGTCCAACTCTATCCTTCTTTCCATCCTTGCCCCAGTTATCTTTTCTTAGCACAGCAGCCAGAAGATTCCTTTTAAAACAGAAGTTATAGAATGTCTATTCCCCACATAAAACTCTGTGCACTTTCCTTTATCAGAATAAAAGTCTTTTTAATGACCTTGCAAGGCCTTACATGTTCTGGACGTAGTTGCACCTCTGATCTTGTATCTTACTACATTATTTCCTTTAAGTGTTCTGTGGTAGCTCTTCTTTTTCCTCTGCTTTCTCATGACAGGACATTGTTCAAATACCATGTCTTTGAAGCCAATACTGACCATTATTTGAAACTGTACCTTTTCTCTCTAACATCCAATTCCCCCTAAAGTTTACCACTTGCTAATATTAGGTGAAGACATGCACACTTCATTTTAATCTCTTATAGAATACTAGTTCCACAAAATAAGGAGCTTTATTTAGAGAACACATAAGTGCCTAGCACATTGTATGCATTTGGAAAAATGTGTTGAATGCATATGTATAGCCTCCCTCAAATCCCAGAGATGGAGTGAATTCATTTTTTCTCTATATTAACTTTTTGTACATATCATCTTTTCAAACCTTTTTGTTCTGGAATATTACTATTTATGTATCTATCTTTCCCATTCCTAAGCCATGATCTCCTTAGATATTTTCACTATGTTTATTGACAGAAACAAGAACAATGTTCTTCATGGAGCATGAGGTCAAGCCACACCAGCCCAAAGGTGCTGGATGAATCTAATTCTCTGACATGAAATCACTAGCCTGAAAATCAGTTATTATTTTTAAGTCATCAACCTCTACTCTAAATATGTGTATATAAACACTCACTAATTGAGATAATTTTAAACTATTTTCACATATTTGCTTAATTAGCTTGCAGTGACCTCTGCAAAAACACTGGCCTGTGATGATTATACAAGGTAGGTTTTTGGCATGAGCTCCAAAGAATCAAAGAGTCAGCTGGAACTAAGGAAAGCAATAACACAACTGTTTTTAATTACTCATGACAGGCAGCTGAATATATCTGACACAGGTCTTCTCCTCAATACATCATTCAAAAAAGCTAGCTACAGGAAGTGGTGGAGAGAAAAATGAAGATGAACAAAAATATGTCTATAATACAAAGCAGATCATCTTTCACATGGATGACCTTATTCAACTAGTTTTATATTTTTATGACAGTCCAAAATCATTAAAACTTTTGACCCTAAGACATAGAATGCTGCTATGCTAGTTCTCAGGAATGGTGGCTCAGCTCAGTTTCTCAGAAGAGGAAGTAGGTGAAGATTACACCCATTCATGAATCACTATATGAACCAAGGGTTCCTCCAAAGTTCATCCAGAATTGTAGATATGTTTGCAATTAATTCATTTGTGAAGTACAGGTGAGTGTCTTCCATTTCCATTCAATATTCACAGAAGGATTAACTTCATCTATAACCTTCTTATTTTCTTTGGACATATTACTTGGTAGAGAACCAGTGAGGATTACAAATTTGTTTTGCTACACATAATTATAATATAAGCACCACTCTTACCAGGTACTCACCAAATGAAACTATAGGTTCTGGGTTGGGGATAACCTTGGGAGGAATCCTATGAGAGACAGACCAAAGACAGATTCCCTAATTAGGCAAAATTTTACTTCTGGACCTAATCTTCATGCTACAGTCTTCTCCACGATGCCTGTCTGGGTTCTGAGCTCACTACTTTCTTGTCTGAGCATTATCATGTTCTTGCCAAGTATACATTTAAATCAGTATTTTCACTAGTCTTGCACGTCCCAGTGCTCATGAAGCCTCATAAACTGTGCTGACCTTCCTGCTTGGATTTAAATCCTGTTTGATGCCTCCAAAAACTTAGACTGCTCTATCCTTTCTACTTTCATGCTTACCCTGCATGCTTTCAACATATGTCTGAGTTCTTGCAGTATACCAAGACTCTTAACCATGAACACTACTTCAAGGAGCTCAGAATTTAAGAGGATATGGTAAGTTAGCCGATAATTATGATTCAACATGATGATGATATGATATGGTACATAGAGTGGAGCACAGAATGGAGACATTTAGCCCAGTTTCTATGGGGAGGGATGTGACAGTTTTCAGAAATCAGCAATATCTAAGCATTTGGTGCCAGTCAAAAATAATGAAAGTTATTCTATGATAAAGTAGTAACATCTAGATTTCTGCTTAAGATGGTGGCGTAGGAACTATGCCAAAGCAGCCTAGGGGAGAAAAAGCCAAAAAAAAAAAAAAAGCTAAATATACTCTTCTACTAAAAAGTAAGGTATATAAGAAATTATCAACAGCAGCAGACAATTAGGAGAGATCCAGAGCATCTAGGGCCCACAGAAGCAGGCAGAAGCGGCTCCAGCAGTAAGGCTCAGCCTGAGCTGCAGGAAAATCCAGGTGAGGAGACTTTCCACTTACACTGGAGTTTCTCACAAACTCAAGAAATGTGAAGGGTGTATGGCAGGGAAGAGCAGAGGAGCAGCTCATGAGAAAAACGATGGCAAGGACCAGTGGGGAAACATCAGCCACCATTCACAGCCTCCCCTCCCCCACCATCAACAAGCGCCAGAGACCTGTGGAAGACTTCACCTACACAGCACCCGGCACAGGCGATCAGAGCAGCGATCCAGCCACCCAGCCAGTCTAACTGAGCCCACAGTATAGCAAAGAGAGACCCAAGCAGTAGTGCAGCAAATTTGAGACCAAAACCATCCCAAAAGATAACTGGGATTACACCAGGCCAGCACCTGCCAAATAAACCAGGTATATAGGCTTGAATAGGAAGTGCTAATTGCACCTTCCATCTCAGGATAAATTATGTTAAATCTGATGGATGGTTGTATTTGCTATTCTTAAATAAGCAATATTTTGGGCTGATCATTTGTTGATTCCTGATTTATAGTGCTTTTGTTTCCTCTTCTGTCCTTCATTAGGGAAGGGTCTTAGTTAGTCACAAGCTGACTTAGAACCCTCAACAGAACAGAAATCTTAGCCTCCTAGTTGACAGGATTAAAGATGTGGGACAACGCCCATCCTAAAGGACTGTGACTTTGTTTGAGGATCTGGTAGTCATAACACCTACTCTTGTATAAATACTTCATGCTGTTTTTCATTGAGTGTGTACATTGTTTAGTTAAATTTTAGAATCTGCCTATATTTTGTTCCACTCAGCCTTCTGAATATGCATATAGCAGGAAAACCCAACATCTAAGGTCACTTTTGTACTTACTCTGAGAGTCTTAAGAGCCAAATCTAGCACCTTAATATCTTACCCTGGAGATATATAGCATCAGATTGATTGATATACCTAATACTGCTGCAGCTTATTAGGAAATGCAAACATTAAGTTAATCGAAGATGCAAAAATATGGACATTTTAACACAAGAAACACAAAAAAAATCAAGACAATATAAATTCACAAAAAAGTGTTAATGCATCAGAAATGACCTCCAGTGAGATGGATTTAAAGGAAATGCCTGAGAAAGATTTCAAAATAATGATTATAAATATGTTCAAAGAAATCAAAGAGGAAATCAAAGGAATGAAATAGGAAATCAAAGGAATCAAAGAAGACACAGGAAACCATTTTAATGAAATGAGGTCAATACAAGACGTAGTAAGAAATGGAAATAATAAAGAAAAACCAGTCAGAATTACTGGCATTGAGGAACAGAGTCAATGAAATAAAAAACTCTATAGAAAATCTCACCAGTAGAATGGATGAAGGAGAAGATAGAATATCTAAACTAGAAGACCAGGTGGCAGATCTAACATTCCAACAAAGAGAAAGACAAATAGGAATGTATGAATGGGAATTTCAAGACATTTGGGACACTATGAAAACATCAAACATAAGAACTCAGGGTATAGTAGAAGGAGAAGAATTTCACTCCAAAGGCATAGTAGGCTTTTTCAACAAAATCACAGAAGAAAACTTCCCCCAAATAGGGAAGGAGATGGATGCCAATACCAAACAGACAAAACATGGAAAGAACCTCTCCTCACCATCTTATAATTAAACTACCAAACATATATACCAAAGAAAATATTTTGAAAGCAGTTACACAGAAAAATCAAGTCACATACAAAGGCAAGCCCATCAGGATCACAGCAGATTACTCAACACAAACTTTCAAAGTCAGAAGGGCTTGTAATAATGTATTCCAATTTCTGAAAGATAACAACTGTCAACCAAGATTACATTATCCTGCAAAGCTATCCATTTAAATAGATGGAGAAATAAGGACATTCCACAACAAAAGCAGGCTAAAGGAATATTTGAAGGCAAAACCAGCTCTACAGAAAATACTTGAAAGGATCTTCCATGCTGAAGAGACAGTAAAACACACATATAAGGAACTTGGGAAAAACAAACAATATTCAAATAGTAGTTACTATAAGAAAGCAAAGGTAAAACTGGAAGAACTACCAAAAAAAATAAATAAATAAACGGCAAAAATAAACACACACCTTTCAATAATAACTCTTAATATCAATGGCCTCAATGCTCCAACCAAACGACATAGGTTTGCAGGCTGGGTTAAACAGCAGGATCCTTCAGTTTGTTGCCTCTGAGAAACTCACCTTTCTACAAAGGATGGACACTATCTTAGGGTGAAAGGTTGGAAAACAGTGTTTCAAGTAAATGGGCCTAGAAAACAAGCAGGGGTTACTATCCTGATATCTGATAAGGTAAACTTCAGTCCAACATTAGTTAAGAAACATAAGGAAGGTCACTTTATATTGATTAAAGGCACACTCCAACATGAGGAGATTACAATCCTAAGTATATATGCACCTAACATGGGGACTCTCAACGTCATCAAACAAATGCTATTAGAACTAAGGTCACAGATAACACCAACCACAGTTGTAGTGGGTGACTTCAACACCCCACTCTCATCAATTGACAGGTCATCCCAGCAAAAAATAAACAGAGTGGCATCTGGATTAAATGAGATCATAGAACAAATGGACATAACAGATATATACAGGACATTTCATCCAAATGCTGCAGAATACATATTCTTTGCAGCAGAACATGGAAGATTCTCTAAAATAGACCACATATTAGGACACAAAACAAATCTTAACAAATACAAGAAAATTGAAATAATTCCTTGCACTCTATCTGATCACAATGGGATCAAACTACAAACCAATGGCAAGAAAAGCTATACAGCATAAACAAAATCATGGAAACTAAATAATAAACTACTAAATGATGAACGGGTCAATGAAGAAATCAAGAAGGAAATAAAAACTTCATGGAGTCAAATGATAATGAGAGCACAACATACCAAAACTTTTGGGACATAAAGAAGTAACATCTATAAACACCTTGAGCCATAAATCATGATTCATTAGGGAATTACAAGTAGGTACCAATGTAGGGATATGGCAAGCCAAGCTGGCAAGAGAAGCCAGTCATGAAGATCATGAAGCTTTCATATGCCCTTCTAAAGAGATGGAAATTCACATTGTAGGTGATGGGAGTCACTACAAGACAGTATTATGTGATATTATCAAATTTATGTTTTAGAATAATTGGTATTGGTGAGAGAAAGAACCCAGCATCATACTTTATGTTCAAAACAAAACTAGTTCTCAGAATCAGTTTAATATCTTATTGAAGGAGTAAAAATTGTCTAAGGAGGAAAACGGTTGTTATAAGACATTTACTTTCTTACAGCATCACATTGCTAGTTTAATTTGGTATGCAAAATTTTTGTCAGTTTCTCTGCCTTGGCATCTTTCAACTACTGGGGAAACTCATGTACTCTAGTATAATTAGCAGAAGGTGAGTATGATCCACTTCATAGACCCAAACTTTGACAGTGATGAAATCTAAGATCTCTATCAATTTCCCCAGATGACTCTGAGGCAGCTGGACTATGGACCAGTATTTGGGAACTAATGTAGATAACCACTGCCATGTATACCACCAGGCTCCTAATGGGCTGATAAATGGAAGCGGTATGTTTGGATCACTGCATTAGATTTATAGAGTAGGTCTCACTTTAAATGTCTTCCTTCCACAATATCTATGATGATAATTACAAGAATGGAAAATAAGCCCCTTACTTGCAACCTTCTAGAACTTCTGCTTGTTCTTTGAGTAACATGACCTACTAGGCTGCATGGTATAGCTCTATTTCCTCCCAAGCTACTACATTCTTTTCTTGAACCATGACTAACATTACAGAGGGCTGATATTGACAAAATTTGCTCTGCATTTTCTACTTTCTGTGTTAAATTAAGGATGTAGATATATTTGGGAAATTTGTATACAGCAATAAAGATCTGAAAACTTCTAAGTAGAGTAATAAGTGATTTGTTAAAAAGAGAAAGGGGACTGATTGATTATTAAAATCAAAGGCTCAATTAAGTTCAGTCATCTGTTGGTATCCATAGGGCAATCACACCGTTTCCTCTGTATGTTCAGAAACTTGAGAACACTGGCATCTGTATCAATTGTGAAAATGAAGAAAGTCAAGAGGTAAAGGAATTAAAAGTACTAGTAAGACAGAAACAGAAAATTCTCAGGGTAGGTAGGCCTAAAAAGAAGGTTTTGCTAATTTGTTCCAATACTTGTGGAGGGTTACACATGAATACTCTTCTTCATAATACTCAATCTGTTTAAGAATGATTTGTTTGATTTAGGCCTGGTCAGTGACTTGCTTACCTGGGATCATACTCACCTTCTGCTAATTATACTAGAGTACATGAGTTTCCCCAGTAGTTGAAAGATGCCAAGGCAGAGAAACTGACAAAAATTTTGCATACCAAATTAAACTAGCAATGTGATGCTGTAAGAAAGTAAATGTCTTATAACAACCGTTTTCCTCCTTAGAGCTTTTGATGGTTAAGTTCTTGTCAACTTGATCTGTCCAGCAATCCACAGACATCCCTTTGGGGTGGGTCTCTGAGGTTGCTTCCAGGAATGATTAACTGAAGGAGGAAGTCTTGTCCACAGAGTGAACCCTTCCTCCAGAGCTGGCAGCCCCTCTCAGAGGGGGACTTTATATAAGGAAGCTCTGGGAGAAAAGAGCCCTTCTTTCCATGTGACTGCTGTAGCTGCTTGCTGCCTTCCAGTATGGACTGAAGATCAGTGT
The DNA here is from genome assembly GCF_020740685.1 of Jaculus jaculus. NCBI lineage: Eukaryota > Metazoa > Chordata > Mammalia > Rodentia > Dipodidae > Jaculus > Jaculus jaculus. Next base: position 306,528,881 of record NC_059102.1, read on the forward strand.
GGACTAAAGACCAGTGTGGACTGAAGACCAGCAGCTCCCCAGGGAGTGTCCAGGCTTCAGTGCAGGATTGGGACTGCTGAAGTGCCTAGCCCTGTGGACTTAGCAACTATGGGGTTCCTTGACTCTTGGGCCTACAACTGCTATTGGACTGCCATAAGCTAATGCGACAAATTCCCCTTTAATATGATTTATTCTATTGGTTCTGTTCCTCTAGAGAACTCTAACAAATATAGAGCTACACTTAGATATCTGATTTTCATTGTGCTGGCATAGTCATAGAGTAGACATGATTTACTTAAATTAGTTCTTTGAATTTGAGGATCAAAACACATATATGTCCTTCAACATGAAGATTATTGAGTTTAAAAATTATTTATTTATTTATTTATTTACTTGTCTTGAGAGAGAGAGAATGGGTGCCAGGGCCTCTAGCCACTGTAAACAAACTCCAGATGCATGTACCACCTTGTGCATCTATGGTTTACGTTGGTAATAGGGAAATGAACCTAGATCCTTAGGCTAAGTAGGCAAATGCTTAACCACTAAGCCATCTCCCCAGCCCTTCCTGGCATGTTTTGAAGACAATATAACTGTACTTTAATATTCTGCTAGTAAAAATTCAATTACATGGGCCTAGGGAGATGGTTCAGTACCCATGTTAATCCAGACAGACATTTGATTGCAGCAACAAGGGACTCAGGCACACACACACACACACACACACACACACACAGAGAGAGAGAGAGAGAGAGAGAGAGAGAGGGAGAGAGAGACAGAGAGGTAAGAATAGTTTTTAAAACATTATATTAAATTTTTACTTTTGAAAGATTTTAGAACATTTTTAATTAAACTAATGCCTTATAGTGATTCAACAAGTTCAGTTCTCAGGTTATCATTCTCTTGCCCATTTATTTTGCTGTTTCTTTTTCCAGTGTACTTTCATTCCAGTAAGGGGATCAAGAAGCAGCTTGCAAGGAAGTAGATGGTGTTGGAAACCAGTGGATAAAATTAGATCACCGATACTATCTACTTGTATGTTCAAGGCAAAACTTCAGGGTACTACGCTTACTCTGAAAAGAGGGATTTCACCGCCACCATAATGCTGACTTCTGTTATCAAATTATGTCCGTATGATATCACTGAGCAGTAAAACTAATACAAAATAAAAGTAAAAGGACACACTTTTTGCTGTAAAACAAAAGGCCCAAAACAAAATCAGCAGACCTGTTTTCATAACAGTATTTGACTAATACCTTTGTAATTAGGAGAAGATGTTCTTTCAAGAGAAGTAGCAACATCAGAGAGGCAGGAGCTAGGCAGAGTAGCACACGCCTTTAACCCCAGTGCTCCTGAGGCTGAGGAGGTGGGAGGATGGCTGTGAGATCAGGGCCAACCTGAGACTACATAGTGAATTCCAGGTCAGTCTGAGTTACAGTGAGACCCTACCTCAAGAGGGACAGAGAGAGAGAGAGAGAGAGAGAGAGAGGGAGAGAGAAGGAGGAGGAGGAGGAGGAGGAGGAGGAGGAGGAAGAAGAGGAGGAGGAAGAGGAGGAGAAAAGAAGAAGTATTATGTTTCTAACTGGTATAAGCTCAGGGGTTAGATTTCTCTTCCCTGTCCTGTGAACCACCTGATATCACAATTTGAACAAACAAGTTTAGAATTTGGGAGTATTCTTTCTTTTTTTTTTTTCTGTTTTCGTACATACTTGTACAGTTCTAATATATGCAAGCAGCTTATCGAAGCACTTTTCCTGATGCTTTTCTCCATCTGTCAGGAAATCCACAGAGTATGAGCCTATCTCTTTATTAGTGAGTGAATATGTAAGCATGTGCAAATCACAGTCTATGTATCTGGCACATAAACACTACATCATCATTTCCAGACATGCATTGTGTCCCCCATTTCCATAAGTATCTGCATTACACGGGGTGTCTTGGGGAGACACCACAGTCCCAAAGCACCATGACCAGTAGAGTTGTTCATTCCTACTGCTGTTCAGGAGTGTCTGTCACTGTGCAGAGCAAACATCCACACTGGAACACACTGCTCTGGGAAGCCCTCCTGCTTCTCCTGGCTTAGCACCATCAGCCCACTCTTCCTAATTAGGCTCTGGAGGATGTCCATGTCCCGAGTCACACTGCTGTCAGAGAGATCGAAGATACAGCCCTCCCGTGCCACATTGTCCTTCAGGATGATGACACCATTTTCCTTCAGTCCATCTCGGCACCGGGAAAGAAACGCAAGAAGGTCCTTATCAGTCAGGTACCCTATAAGCAGAGTCAAATTGGGGAGAAAATAGAAGGAGACAGTGGGGAGAGAGGGAGGTGAGTCGGAAAGAACACAAAGCCGAAAATCAGGAAATGACTGTTTGTGCCCTTAATTAGGTGAGTGCTTGAATTGTTAATGTCAGAGTCTTTGAAAATTTACATAAAAGACTACATATCCTCTCTTAGGGGACTTAACCCCTAGTCTTTAAGGTAGTTTTCATACTGCTTGGGGCCTCTACTTTATAGAAATAAGACTACTACCCATCCCAGCAGTTCCTCCATGTCCTCGCACCACCCACCTCCAATATCACTTTTGAGGTGTGCAAGCACACAAATAAAAATACAATTCACTGCTGTTGCATTGTCTGAAAAGGTTCAGTTCTACCAATAAACGAGGACTAAACATATTAGTCCAAAAGCACTCAGTCCATCCCTAATGGTGGGACTTGTAAGAGAATGTTAAGGGTGAAGCTTGGGGGTTCAGTTATTTGTAATTCTCATGACAACTAGGGCTGCAAACTTATCTAAGCACAGCTACCACTACATTGCCCCTGTGTCCTTATTATCTCCAGTGAGCATCTACCCTAAATGGAAAATGGGGAAGGACAGAGGCAACACCATGCAAGACTGACCAGAAACCCACTGAATCCAGATGACATCGTATCTCCCGAAGGGGGGTGTGAATTCCTGCAAGCTGTAACAGTGGTAGCTTTCAACTCTATCCTCCTTAACCTGCAGGTAGCTCTGGGCTTCAAGGAGAAAAGATTCCATCATGTCCACCAGCTCCACACTGTTGAAAACAGGCAATAAGACGTGCTTGCTGACCCTTCCTATCCCAGAACCGCAGTCCAAGGCACAGCCAGTTCCCGCTCTCCCTGGACCCTGTGGAAAGATACCTTGTGGGCCACTTCAAGTAAGGAGACTTACCCTGAGTCTTGTACACTACAATTACTTCTGTAAAATCAACTTCACTTGGGTCATTTTTATATAATAAGACATATGCTTAAGTATACAATACAGTGAGTTTATGCAAGTGCATATAGCTAAGTACCCACTTCTACAATCAAGATAAAAACTTTTGGCTACCCTTTCCAGAGATAGCCAGCTATCTAGTTCTATTTCACTTTTAAAAATATAGGTCCTTAATAAAAATTATAAACTAATATTTAAAAGATACCTTAGGTTTAATTAGTTAGAAATTCTAATGAGCCATTGCTAGCCCTATGAAATGCCATTATTTGGGTTAAGTCAGAGCTAAGTAGGTCTGCATCATGTGTTATTCATTTTTAACAATGAGGGGAAAGCTGAGCAGTGAGTCTTGATGAGTTTTAAAAATATTTTTAAACTTCATTTCATGAAACTGTTCTTTATTCATATTGATATGGCTGAAATTTTATTTTTCTCTAAACTGAATTTTGGGGCTCAGAATTTACCCTCCTTCTTCTGTGAATGGTAAATTTTGGGACCTGAGTTGAGGAGTGTTCATTGTGCCATTCTCTAGCCAGAATTATTTTTAAGTATTTTATTTATTTATTTATTTATTAGAGAGAGGAGAGACAGAAAAAGAGAATGGGCATGCCAGGGCCTCTAGCCACTGCAAACTCCAGATGCATGCACCATCATGTGCATCTAGCTTACATGGGATCTGGAAAATTGAACCTGGAACCGTAGGCTTTGCAGGAAAGCACCTAAACCACTAAGCCATCCCTCCTGCCTCCTGGCCAGAATTTTATTTTAAATCTCATCTATATGGATGCAGGGTAGATTCTACAGCATCCTTGTCTTCTTTAATGCTAAAAAGCATTCTTTTGTTTTTGTATTAGAAACTACACATTCACTGAAAAGAATTTTTAAAGTAAGTCTGTACACAAAATTAATAGGGAATAAGGGGTTTAGGAAGTGGCGGGGAATAGGAATAAATTAGCCAATGTAAACTTTCTCAAACTTGCTTCTATACAATTAAAAAAAGTTTTCTGATTTATGATGGCTAGCCAGTCTAAATTATTTGGTCATAATTGGGATGGCTGCAGAATAGGTTTTGTGCTAGGAATTACAGAAACAGGATACTTGAAATTACCAATCAAGATGTTAAGGAGAAAGTCAACCCTTGATTTCTCAGGAACTAAGGATAAAAACCATTTGGCTAAAGATCAAAGGCAAGTTCAAGAAGAAGGAAACATCAAAAAATCTGCTTTCCACTATATCCAGAAGGCTTCCCTTATGCTGGAAATGTACAATAGAGAACAAAACGTGAGACAATTACAGCTTCTCTTCAAATAGAATGAGGGCTATGGTGAGTGAGTGTTTATATGCAGCCTGCTCTTTACATCCACAATAATTACAATCATTAAACCTCCATGAGATGACACTGATTATTTCCACTCTGAAGGTCAGAAAACCCAAGTTTCTAATATTACACAGCTAATAGCAGAGCTAGAATTTGGACAGGAAGTGTCTGAATCCAAAGCTAATTCTATATCAGGAGTGCTACCTAGAGTGACAACTTTTATTCCCTTTGTGCTGGAGAGATGGCTTAGTGGTTAAAGTGCTTGCCTGTGAAGTCTAAGGACTCATGTTCAACTCTGCAGGTCCCACATAAACCAGACACACAATGATGCAAGAGTGCAAGGTCACACATGTGCACAAGGGGGTGAATGTGTCTGGAGTTTGATTACAGTGGCTGGAGACCCTGGAGTGCTAATCTTCTCTCTCTTTCTCTCTGTCTCTCTGTCTCTCTTTCTCTCTCCCTTTCTCTTGCATAAAAAATGGCAGCCTGTTGGGCTGGCCTCAAAAAAAAAAAAATAATAATTCAGGGATTTTGTTCAGACTCAACAGAAAAGAGATTTGTGATTGAGTAGTGACTTCAGCCTTGAGTACAGGAAAGGAAGTAGTACCACTTTGCCATATGCTTGTCATTTCTGCAAACACGATGGTGCCTCCTCATTCACGTATTGCAATGTAAACTTACACAATTCAGGAAAAAACTTGTAAAATGGCATAAAACCCAAATCTCCTAAGTAAATTCATAAACATGAAAGGGAAAAGCACAAGAAAGGTAAAATTACTTTAAGCTACCAGAAATTAACTTCAGTAGACATTTATATGCTCAATGAACAATTCTAACTTTAAATGTTTCAAGCAATTACATGGCTATGAGCACCTCTCTGAGTCATGTTGCTCTCATTATGACTGCAGCAAGTAGTTTTAGAAGTGGAGTTATGGAGTAACAAAGAGACCCAAAGATCTATGATACAGGACTTTAAGATGGTAATAACAGCTAATTTTTTTTCATTCAATGAAAAGATAAATACAAAGCTACTAAAGTAAGGCAGGGACATGCCCCCCTCAGCCATCCCATCACTCTCCCAGAAAGCCTTTAAGGATCTCAGCAAAACTCTAGTCTTTAATTTGCTGATATTTAATTCTCCTGCATTTGGGCACAAAGAAACAAAGGTCCAAGAAGGTGAAATACTAGAACTAGAACTCTCTGAAAGATTCTCACCCTGTAAATAGTATCTCTCACCAAATTAGACGTGTGATATTTGGTGACAAGCTATTAATTGAAACTGTTGTTGTTTATTAGCAGACCAGAGGTCTCTTCCAATCAAATGCCATGAACCTCCAGCCTCTCCTCACTTGCCTCCTTCTTATTCTGTCTCATCCTACGTGGTTGGCACTGCCTCCCATGTCCGGGCTCTGCTGTTCCTGCTGTCCATCACTCACATGCCACTCCTCAGAGAAGAGGTATTTAAGGAAAGATCTCAGCATCTGCTCTCAAACTCTTAGACACCATGACTACTGAAGCTGTACTGGGACTGAAATCTGATCCCCTTGAATACTGTGTGACTACAACTACATGCCTATGGTTTCAAAACAGGAAGTGTTTTGATTTCTATTTTAATTCATTTCGCTATCTTCAAATGCATGGGTTCATACAAAATAACAAAACACAATTAACTTCATTCTGTTTTGATGGTGTCTAAACATTTTCTTCTGCATGACACAATTTCAAGCTCATTCAATAAAGTTAAAAACTAGGATGTAAGAGCTTCATGCCACTATATAAAAGCCATAAATTATAACCACTAAGATCAAGGTGTTTTAGACATCAATATGAGAAGCAGAAAAAAACTGAATGCCAATCCTTTTGATGTACTGGTATTTTCCCTCTCTTGAAATCTAAAACTGGGTAAAGTTATCAGGTATGCTGTAAACATCATCTTGGTAGTGTGTGTGTGTGTGTGTGTGTGTGTGTGTGTGTGTGTGTACATGTGTGTGTGTCTCTGTTTGAGTCAGGATCTTACTCTATTCCAGACTGACTTGTAACTCACTCTGTAGCCCTGGCTGGCCTCAGACTCATGGTGATCCTCTACCTCAGCCTCCAAATGTTGGGATTTTAGACATGATCCAGCAGAACCAGCTCATTTGTATATTTGCTAAAGCAAATATATTTGCAACTAGATTAAACAGTTTTCCCACTGCTCCATGTCACTAAGTGTTGAAAGGAAAGCAAAACTTTAAATTAAACTATCTGCCTTTTCCCAGTTGACATAAAAATAAATCATGTCAGATACTCATATTCCCAACTCCTTGCTTCTTGACCTACATACTAATTTAGCAGATTATTAAGGTCAAAGTACTAAAATATCATTCCTTTAGAAAGACCATGTTTATACTTAGCTCAAGGTCCCAGCTTTACAATGAGCCTTGTCTACTCAGAAGGGCTCTTATATGTATTTGAAATGAGGAGCATGCCCCCTTTCCAACATAAATATGAAAGCATAAGACTGCTTCCTTTCCAGAGTCCATGGGTGTGCTCCTGGCTCTGTCTGACAGCATCCCTGTGGTCAGCTTGGCATTCCACATGGAGTGACAAGACAGCTGGATTACTAACTAAGCTTCTGAAATGCTTCAGGATCAAAGTTGACCTCACCGCGAGGCAAGCAGGAGGGATTGCTTGAGCCAGGATGGAGGAGAGTTGAGGTCTATGGTCATGAGGGAGGAAAACAAGTATGGACTTTTCTGCTTTGTGAGACAAATGGGAAAAATATGTACTGGTTGAGACCAAGAATTTGGTACAAGACAGACCTGGAAGGCTTATGTCTCAGTCTGCCTCTTACCAGTGAGCAACCTTGACAATTTACTTAGCCACTCTAAGCTTCACTTTCAACAACTGTTTAAAACAAGAGCTAATAATAGTACTTACCTTTAAGAAGTGTAAAGAGTAATTGAGTCAGTGCTCCTAAAATGCTTCGCAGGACTTGTAAACACCCATGGCTATCACCTCTAGATATTTTAGTGAGTTATGGCTTCAATTTATGTCAGACAAACATGATACCCTGGTAGATATCCCACCCTTTCCACATTTCTTTATTGTCAGGTTTGAGACTCAGGTACTACTGGGTGCTCCAGGGAGGTGGGGCATAAGAAAATTTTACCCCAGCAGCAGAAATTGTCTTCATGCCATGCTTCTGAATGAGTTGACAGCTTAACTCTGAAGCTTTGTCTGAATAAAATGGAATCCAAGTTTTAATCAAATGACTGTAATTAATTGAAATAAACTTTGCACACAATGTTACCTCCTAAGGACAACAAGTAGCTTCACGGTGTGGGTTTATTATTCTAACAACTAAATGAAGTTCTTTAAAATATAATATAAAACACCTTGTTATTGTCAGTAATAGCTATGGTTAGATTTATTGTACTCTTATTTTGTGTACTAAAGCTAGTATTGAACATTGGTTGTTCTTTATGATCTTCATGTTCTTCTGTGTCATTTTCTAGTCACAGATGAGAAAACTAAAGCTAAATGCATGTACTAAGCATGCCCAAAATTGCTTATGCAGTAGATAAAAGAACCATGATGAATTTACAACCCAAGATTTTAGCTCCTATATTTTACTTCCCTGTCTCAGTATATCCTGGAAGTCAGAACTGAGGTTCACACAAAACCAATAAAAGGATCACACTCTTACAAGTAAAAATATGACCCATATATATAAAATAAATTCTACTGTCCCTATTTTAAAGTGAACATTAGTATGCATTTTCTACTACATTTAATTTTATTATGGAAACTCAGTAAGTCAACTAATGATCCCTAAAGACATGATTTCTCAGCACTCTCTGGGTACCAGTTGTTTCTCTCTAAGACTCAAAAAAATGTCTTCTTGATACCAAAAATATCAAATACTTGATCAGTACTTCTAGTTGACCTTCACTTGAAATATGTAAGATTAACTGGTGCTATGATGGAGAAATGCCAAGTGGATTAGTGCATGGCTTTGATGAGGTCTATCTTTCCTGAGCACCTTAAACACAGGCAATCAGGCTGAACTCCTAGCTGAGCCACATGGCTCCAACAAAATGTGAGTGAGGACACAGAAACGGGTGAGTTCAATGCTTGCAAGGACTTTGCCCTATCATTAAGCTTCAGGTAAATAACTCACCCCAACAAACTTCCTGAGAAATTCACGAGAGGCCTGGATGTCTGGGTTGGAGAGTTCAATGAAATTTCCCATCATGCCTTCTTCGGTGGCTGGTACTTCTTGGTAGAAAAGTTTGGCTCTGGCATAGAACTGCATCTCACCATCGATGACTTGACTTGTTAAAGCATATAATTTCACTGCAAATGAAATATTACCAAGGGTTACTAGTACTTATAAGACAGAACAAGTTCAACCTTTTTATGTAGCAAATTTCTCCTTAAAATTCCGTGATTGTGCTGTGAAAGAAAAACACTGATTTGAAATCAGAAAAATGTATGAGTTCAGATTCAGTAGCTTGCACACTATATAGCATTGAGTTTCGGCTCAGTGGCTTGCATACTAAATAACATTGGGAAAACTTTAAACTGTGATATTTTTCAAGATCCTATCTATGAAACAGTCATATGGCATTTTCATAAATGAATAACTCTAGTTTAAGAAACATGACAACACTGTATCAAAAAACATCTAATATGGCTTAGCAGTTAAGCGCTTGCCTGAGAAGCCTAAGGACCCTGGTTCGAGGCTCAATTCCCCAAGACCCACGTTAGCCAGATGCACAAGGGGGTGCATGCGTCTGGAGTTCGTTTGCAGTGGCTGGAAGCCCTGGCGTGCCCCTTCTCTCTCTCTCTCTTTCTCTTTGTGTCTCTTTCTCTCTCTACCACACTCAAATAAATAAATAAAAATGAACAAAAAATTTAAAAAAAAACATCTAGTAGCATTTGCTATAGCAGCGTAAGTCATGTTGTCATTTCATAGTGAGTTTTATTTCTGCTTGTCAAATGTTTTATAGCAATTTTCTCATTGATCCTTAATTATCATTTCAGATAGAGGGCTATTTTTCACTTCCATTTAAAGCAGAACGCACATAGATAAGTCTTTTACCAGCAGTACAAATATGTACTTGAGCTACTCCTTTGGAAAAGAAAATAATAAAGAGAAGTGACACTCCTTGAGCAGCTAGTGTGTACCAGTGCAGTACCTCCTCATGCCACTTACAAATGCCAATTTAGAATTTCAGAAAACATGTGAGATGTTATTTTAAGACATCTATATACAGACACACATGTGTTCCAACTTCTGACCGGTGAAGAGAGTAAGTCTGAATATGTTTTATAAATCGCAGTTCATTCACGCAGTTATAAAATATTTTCGTTGGAGGAGCTCAAGAAGAAATGAGAGCAAAGGAGGGATCTCTAGTTCAAGATTAAAGGCTGAGTATCAGGGCTTGCCTTCTTTCCCTCTAGTCCACCCTGTGAATTCTTATAGGAGAGTAAACCCTTGACTATGAAGGAAATGAAAGGGGAATCACTGAAGGATCCATGATTTCAACAAATGTCAACAAAATTCTGGAAGAAAGCATGACATAAAGCTAAACAAGGACTGTAGAAATGACTCAGTAGTTAAGACACTTGTCTGCAAAGCTGGACGACCCGGTTCTATTACCCAGTTCCCACGTAAAGCAAGATACACAAGGGGGCACATGCATCTGGGTTTTGTTTGCAGAGGCTGGAGGCCCTGGTGTGCCCATCTTCTCGGTCTCTCTTCTCACCATCTCTCTTCTATCTCTCTCTGCTTGTAAATAAATAAATAAGCTAAACAATATACAAACTAATATACTTGTGGAAGAAGTTACATTACAGAGTTATAGACAATAGGGTGGTAAATGTAAGGAGGAGGATGAAGGCAAAGCAAATAATAAGTAAATAATAAATAAATAATAATCTAATAAAAAGTCTGTCTGGAGCTGGGGCGGTGACCCAGCACATAACAGCACTTGCTGCACAAGCATGAAGACCTGAGTTGGATCCCTAGTACCCATATATAAAGCCAAGAGTCACCAAGCATGCCTGTGACCCCAGTGCTGAGAAGGGTGGACACAGAAGGGTCACTGAGGCTTGCTGGTCATCCAATCTAACTAGAAAATGGTGACCCCCTAACTTCACTGAGAGACTGTCTCAAAGAACTAAGGTGGAAGAATCATAGAGGAGGACACCCTCTTCTGGCATCCACACATATGTGTACAGTGCAGGCATGTCTGCATACACATGCACATACATTGTGTGTGTGCATACATACTAAACCACACATGAAACACACTGAAAAGAAGGTTGTCCACAGAGCCACCAGTCGAGAGGACAAGTGTGCCCTCTGAAAAGCAGCAGGCAATGCAGCTGCAACTATAGGGGAAATTTGTCTCTTCTCAATAAATAAATAATAATGATTGGGGCTTGTACATTCTATTAGTTTGTCTTACAGAAAAGTTGATGTGCCTCCCATGCACACACTCATCAGAGTCTTAAGACGTCTGTCTGCACACGTGCAGGTTTCTGTAATCCTTTCTAGTTGGGGAAACAGAGGAAACCTAAAATCATTTACCTTGTCCTTTATTCCTAAATGTGGATAAGCAATGATCTCCAAATTCATGAGAGTAAAATATCAGCCTGAAAGAAAAAGATCGAAATAAATAATCAAAATTGACCCCAAGGGAAATAGAAAATAACTCAGGAAATGGATGAGAATTTAACCTAAAGGAAATCAGATAATCTTTTATCCTTGAAGATCTATAAGAATCAGAGCATGTGTCAAAGATAAGATTCTATGAAAAGACTATTTATAAATGAACAAGGGATCCTTAGATGTTAAAGTTGTCATTATGAAAACTTTGGAATATAACAGAATAAATTTACAAGGCAAACAAAAAGACAGATACAGTAAACAGAAGTAATTAAGAATAAATCTATAAAGTCTTAATCCCCACAAGGACAAACATCAAACCAATTAGAAAATCAATAAAGCAGAGGGAAGACAATTACTAAACAAATAACAAATTGAAATTTCTAGATATAAAAGATCATAAGATCCAACAAAAGTAAGAAATGTGGATTTTTTTTAAATCTAAATTTATCTACAACACTAAGAAACTTCAAAACACAAAGAGTAAGAAGACTCTAAGGTCAGTGTGAAGGGAAAAAGAATACCTTTAAAATAGTACTACCAGGTTTAGAAAATTTAAAAATATAGATATTTTTATAAATAAAAAGTTATTTGAATTTTAGATTAACAATGAATGATTTCTTAATATAAGTATTAACATGAATATCTCACACTGCATGGGACATAACTGTACTAAAATTAGGTGTTGGTTATGTTAAATTTAATTTAACTGAATACTTTTATATATATATATATATTTAAATTTTTTTGGTGTATTTTTATTTATTTATCTGAGAGCAACAGACAGAGAAAGAGGCAGAGAGAGAGAGAATGGGCGTGCCAGGACTTCCAGCCACTGCAGACAAATTCCAGATGCGTGTGCCCCCTTGTGCATCTGGCTAACGTGGGTCCTGGGGAATTGAGCCTCGAACTGGGGTCCTTAGGCTTCACAGGCAAGCGCTTAACCACTAAGCCATCTCTCCAGCCCATATATTTTTTTATTTATTTGAGAGAGAGAGAGACACAAAGAGAAAGAGTGAGCCCAAGCACTCCAAGGTGTGCAGCCACTGCAAACGAAGTGCAGATGCATGTGCCACTTTGTGCATCTGGCTCTATGTGGTCAGTAGGGAATCAAACCAAGACTATCCAGCTTTGTAAGCAACTGCATTTAACCACTAGGCAATCTCTCCAGCCCCCAAACTGAAATTGTATATATTATTTGGCAACATTATTTTCAAAGAAGTATAAATGGGCACATATCACAAATTCCATTAGCAATACTGCAAAGTAATGATGGACTACACTAAGGAAAATCACTTTGATGCTAAATTTAACACTCAGTGAACTGTAAGAGTATTTGCCTCCCATTGATTCCCTCTTCAGAAGTTGCTGGAAGCTATATGTTTCAGCCCAACGAGGGTTAAAATCAAGAAAAGGTGCATGAAGAAAAATGCTGGAATTCCAGTGGAAAGGAATCCCCACATGACAGCCATTTATCAGATCTGGAGCAAAACCATTTTATATTACAAGAGAAAATATAGGAGTGATTCCAGGCAATAGACAAAGTATCCAAGAAGAAAAGGTACATTAGTAATTGTCTTTAAAGTATGTTTTTATTCATAGCCACCAAATAGAAATATGGTTAAAGCCTCAAGGCAAAATATACAAGGACTTAAAAGTATTTTGATCACTGGATGAAGCAAACCAAAATGTAGCATAGTTTTGAGTGGTGAGAATTTGGGGGGAAAAATTTGTAGCCTCAACAAAGAACATTTTTCCTTTAGATGACCCCAGGATTGTGACATTGAACTACAGTATTGCTTGCCTCTAAATTCCATAACTACATACTCCCAAATTTCTATCTATTTCAATCAAATATATGTCATCAGACTATGACTCTGTGCTCTACATGGAGTGACACTGGCACTGTCCAACTTGTAAGCACTAAAGCCAATGTTTTGGATCCTGAATGATTATGAATTTGTTGGAAGAGTTTCAAGTTCCACATACATCACTTGCTAGAGACTAAGCAGTATATATACTCTATCTCCATACAGGTTAACTACTATACTATAATGTTAGTTTTTCAATACAAATATTTTTAAACTGTTGGTAAGTATATAGAAGCTCTTCAGCTATCTTACTCACAACCTGACTGCTGAAAAAGACAAAATGAAATTGAAGACAGTAGGAATCACAGACTTATCATGGAGACTATAGCATAGCAAGGGGGATTTAAGTAACACATCACTTAATGTACAACGAATGGTATACATCATACTTGTCATTAAGTTTTAGCATATGCCTGCAAGTAAAAATAACTAGGGAATTATTCCAGCTAGATCTTAGCCATGAAACTTTTTTCCTGGCTAGCCAAAAGTTAGGAATAAAACAATCTACATAATGTAAATCAAAGCCCCTGCATTGTTATTAATTATTTATGTAAGGTTGCGTGTTCTTATAGGAACATAGTAGTTTACTTACAGAAAAATGACATTTACTGTGTTTCTACCATCATTACTTAGCATGTACCAAATTAGTATATCTTTGTATTGTACTATGTTAGAAAGTTTAGTCTTAAATATTTGTATTTGATTTCAGAACACAGAGAGAGAGAGAGAGAGAGAGAGAGAGAGAAACAGAAAGAAAGAGAGAGAGAGAGAGACAGGTTGGATTTCTTTCCTACACTAAGCTCTTGAGAATGGCTGTGTCTCATTTTCTTCATAACCTCACTACTCACCATTATGCTTAATTCTCAGTAGTCCCTCTTTAAATGTTCATTGAACAAATAATTTTTATTCTTTGAATAGCATGTGAACTCAACAAAGTGGAGAGTGTTTGTTTATATAGGAAAGCTGATATCAGCACATGCAAGTTATACTTTTTTTTATAAAATCTGTCCTCCTAATTAGGCATTTACAAAAATATAAATGTTACTTATAATATATAAAACATCCCAGAAACATGCAAAATATTTATTTCTAATTGAATATATATTATATTACATATTTCATATCGTATATTGTTATAATCTTCTACAGAAGAAAAACAAAGAGGCAAGTGGAGAATGAAATTTCTCAAGTAACAAGCGATGACATAATTGGGATTTGATACTAGTTCCATTTAAATCCAAACTCATTGCTTATCCATCTTACATTCTGGACCTGAAAAATATGTTTGCTAAATAAGAAAGAAATTTATCTTTTCTCCACAAAAAGAGAAATATGACCTCGTAATTTTTTTCTAGATGACACAATGAGTTTTGTGGAAATGCAAGCCACAGTGATGAAATCGATTTCAAAAATGCTGGCAGATGAATTGTTGGTTTTGTGAAATTTACAAGTGCTTTACAGAAATGTTATTTATTCATTTGTTTATGTATTAATTAATTTATTTGCAAGGAGAGAGAGACAGAGACAAAATGAGGGTTCCAGGGCCTCTTACCACTGCAAATGAACTCCAGATGCATACACCACTTTATGTATCTGGCTTGCTGTGCATATTGGAGAATCAAACCCAGCCTGTCAGGTTTTGCAAGTAAGTGTCTGAACCACTGAACTATCTCTCAAGCCCCAGAATTTTTTTTTTATTGCTTCTGTCTGCTAACTGTGGTAGCAAATGGGAAGCCATTCCTCTGGATTTATTCCCAAAAGACTGATTCTTCTAGAAAGGGATCAATGGTGAAGGGTAGCAATACTTAGCAAATTATTCCTGTATGCCAGGTATTTTCATATTATCTCTTTATATTATCTTGCTTAATCCTGTAAAATTTATTCTTAGGCTTCTACAAGACTTGGCCTATAGTAACTGTTTTATAGATAAGTAATAAGAGAATAAGGAAGATGGTAACTTGTTCAGTGTCACCTAGAAAACAAGTATTACAGCAGATCATAAGACAATCCTACTCAAATAAAAAGCTTTGGTCTTTCTGATAAACTGTCTAGAACCATTTCTGAATAACAACACTCAAGAGTAAAAAGAAAAAAATCCTCAATAAAACAGTTAACAGATAGTTTTGGCTTTTATACATTGAGAACTGTGCATAATGTTACAATTATTGGTAGTTAACTTATGTGATCATCTCCAATTGAACCATGTACATGTCTCTTTAAGCACTAATAAACAACCTAGATATTTACACTGACTGTTCTCCTGTTCTTTCTATTTGTTCCCAAACAGCTACCTTTAGAAATAGCTTAGCTCTAAGCTTCCAAATTAACTCTGGGCTGGTAAAATCAAATCAAATCAAATCAACCTACTCACTATACTACCATACCTTGATCTCCACAGAAAGCCAAGACACCTCAGAGGCTGTGATTCATATTCCTACTAAATTAAAAATTATGTGTGGAAAACCTTACATTAACCTAGTTTTATTCACACTGGAAAGAAGAAGGACATAATGTTTTCAGAACAGTCAAGTGGAGGCTGGAGAGATTGCTTAGTGGTTAAGGCACATGACTGCAAAGCCTAAGGATCCAGGTTCAATTCTCCAGGTCCCACATGGAGGTGCCTGCATCTGGAGTTCATTTGCAGTGGTTGGAAGCCCATTCTCACTCTCTTCCTGTCCCCCTCTCTCTCTGTCTCTAATAAATAAGTAAAGTAAATTTAAAATAAGAACAGTCAAGCGTGAGAATGCCAGGGTTCTAATTCTGATCCACACACTACCACAAGACCTAGGAAGAATAATTTACCTTCTTTGTGCATCCATTACATGGATACAAGATGAAGAAAATAAGAAGAAAAAGAAAATAAGAATGGAAAATCTTGAGGATGAACGAGATACATAATGTAAAATACTGCCTGGCGTGCTGATGCATGCCTTTAATCCCAGCACTCAGGAGGAAGAGGTAGTAGGATCCCCATGAGTTCAAGGCCACCCTGAGACTACATAGTGAACTCCAGGTCAGCCTGAACTAGAGTGAGATCCTACCTCAAAAAATAAAAGGCTGGAGAGATGGCTTAGCGGTTAAGCGCTTGCCTGTGAAGCCTAAGGACCCCGGTTCGAGGCTCAGTTCCCCAGGTCCCACGTTAGCCAGATGCACAAGGGGGCGCACGTGTCTGGAGTTTGTTTGCAGAGGCTGGAAGCCCTGGCATGCCCATTCTCCCTCTTCCTCTATCTGTCTTTCTCTCTGTGTCTGTCGCTCTCAAATAAATAAATAAAATAAATTTTTAAAAATAAAGTTAAATACTGACATAGTGATAAGCTTATTTTCTTTTTTTCCAGAAAATCTGTTATGGTAAAACAGCATCGATAAATCTTCCATTGGAGGCCTTAGCTATACATGTCCCTACTGCTCCATAAATCACAGGAGCAAGTCAGCACACTTCTCAATGACCAAATGTCACTACATAGTGTGCTGGAGTGAGACTGACGGCCCAACACAGGCAGTTGGAGGAAGGAGGAAAAGACAGAGTCAAAGAGACTGGTTAGCCACAAATCTTTCTATAATTACCCCAAACAACTAACTCTCTGTGCAGACTCTACAGGAAGGGATCCCCAAGTTTTTTTGAAAGAAGGGTTTTATTTTCATTTTCATGAAGTCTTGAAATCATCAAGGGCGGGAGAAGCTTAAATTCTAAAACACCTCAGTGAGTCTGGGAGGAAGCATCTATCCTGGTAAGTTTTATTTCAATCCTAAAACCATAATATCCGCTATAGCCTGAAAAGTCTCATTCAGTGAATTAAGTTCATTGTCCTTGGTAATTCCTGCTCTACAACATGCTAAATAGTGACTTTAGGAGAGGTCTGGCTCAGGGGAAGGAAGGGGAAAGCTAACACATTTGAAAACTAATGACTTTTATAGGTATACTGTATTTAATCCTTCAAACACCCCTGCTACACTTTTGAGTAAAATAATGTTCAGAGCTGTTAGTAAGTTGCAGAGCCCAATTTGTTAGTAGTATAAGACAGTAACACTTGAATAATAATAATTCCACAAATGCCTCTTGTATTGAATATGATTGGGTTGACTGGAAAGAAGTATTTTATGCATCCAGCTCTAAAATGCAGTGATTTTTCCACATAGCAAAACATTTAATGACCAATTATACATGTGTTCCTTTTACATTGCCCGTAACCTTATATTTCTGTGAAATTAACTCTAAATCACAGAGGTGCAATATATGTCATTTGGGGATAAAGCATTTAAAGTTAATAGACAAGCTTTTAGATGCTCTTTTCCTTTGTCTTGGTGACTAGTGACAGCTAAGTGGTGGAGATGCTCACATCTCAGATCCCTGCACACCTATGTGGAATATTGCTTTTCCATCACAATAATGCACAGTGAATATGATGTAGTAAGAACAGAAGTGTGTGTGCAGCCATTGAGATTAATGAGTTCATTGTAGCATAACTTAGCACGTGCCAACTAATATAATCCTCAATTTATGTCATTAAGCTGGTATTGTGGATGGGGCTATTTCAGGGATTGTCAGGGAAAAGTATGATCAAGACTGAATTATCAGGATAGAGAAAATAAGCAATGTTCACTATGGAAAACTGGCTATAACTCAATAAAATAAAATCACCTTTGACTTGAAGTAGAGGAATAGTTTTCCACTTGTACCTCTAAAGGTTACAGATGCTCAAAAGCCATTGGTGGAGTGAAGACGAAAATGACACTGACTCTAATTCTGAGCATAAATGTTTCATTTTTCTTTTGTTTTACTTTGGATTCCATGGATTTGTCAAATATTTGTCAAAATAGCAATTTTTTAAGATTCCAAATCAACAAACCATCAACACATACATAAAAGAGAAAACATATAAATCAAAGGTGCTATAAAATCAAAATGATTATATACACTAAAAATAGATAAGGATTTAATATATTATAGTCTGCTTGTCCCAATTAAAGTTTCATAAGATTTTCAGAAGAGGGGGTTTCATCCTTAACTCAGGTCTAACTACTTTCAGAAATGTGTCCTTTGTCTCTCTCTAGTGATTAGTTTGAAAGCATGGCAGTCACTTGCCACTAGTGAATCTCTTCTCAGTAGTTACAGTCAATAGCTTTCTCTAGTCTAAACCACCATTGCTATCAATAGCTCTTAAGTGTGTCCCTAAAACCGTCTACCAAAAATCAGTGTTTTTCCAAAGTATGAAGCCATCAGGATGTTATCTCCTTCCCATTGAACTAATCTCATTTGTTTTCACCTAGCTATAAAGGAGGAACATTTTATATCCTATTGGAAGGTATCATGGACTTCAGTTCTTGCTTTGGTGTTATTTTCCCTAGATTAGATGGACACATTCCCTTAATTTTTTTCCTTCATTTTAAAAAACAAAACATAATTGAAGGGAGGAGTTGTGGAAGTGGAAGGAGAAAATATGACAGTAATATATAGTGTGGCAATGAGACTCAAAATCATAGATAAGAAAACATTTCACAGGAAAGCTAAAAATATGAGACAAAGGTATTCATTGGCCTGTAAAGATCCTTTAGAAATAACTAAAAAATGAGGCTATAATGTGCTGATAATATCTAGTTTCTTGAATGCAATACAATGAACTAGGTAGCCCTTTCTACAGCTGGAAACTTTGGCCACCCCAAGTGAACAGTGGGGCTATCAGACAACCTTAAGCAAATAGGTTGGGATGAAAACACAGCAACCCTGATTTTACTGAGAGAAAATATAATTCAGAGAATTGGAGGGAAGAGTGTTTCACCCTGAAATGATTAGTTGTTTCCTATTCGGTGCTACTTGCAGAATTGAGAAGAGTTGGATAGACAAACCCCATCAGCTTTGTATTGTTCTACTGCCCAGTTTGCTGAAAACTAAAGGAAACAGCAAAAACAGAGACATACTATTACTCCAGGATTTTTTCCCTTGATATCCAAAAAAAAAAAAAAATCTAAAATCAGCTTCCTTTATGCTAAGAGAGGAACACACATGCACACAGACACACGCACACATGCACACACATGCACACGCCCACACCAAGCACATATGACAAATATCAAATATATTCTTCAAGATTCTAAAAATGGGTTTCTAGAAGCCTAATACTCAAGCAGCTGAGAAGCAAATCAATGCGCCTATGAGTGCATGGTAATCCCAAAATAGAGTTGTGTCCTGCAAGCAGTACTTGATCTTTCACTCTACATATAAGAATGCCATTGAAACATTTCCGCACTAACACTGGTTGTAGAATCTTTTTTGGCTGAAAAGCACTCTTGTTCTAACTTTGCTTCCTGGTGTCCCACAACCTCATACACTCCCTTTGCTCTTTTGCCCCTTATCTAGCAGCTCTGACTCACTTACCCAGGGGGATTTTTTCCAGCAGGTAGAGATAGCTCTGAAAGAAGTCATTGCGAATGGCTTTGTGAAGGATAAAGGACATGCTATGTCGACAGAGTTCATCATCGGTCTTCTGCCAGCGGGATCTAAAGGCAAAATGTGCTCCCAGGTGGGCCATGCTGCAGGGGAACAATAATTATTCCTGCAGAGAAAGAGAGCTTGTCTGGCTGTTTCTTTGAATTAGTCTTCTCTTCCTCAAAGAACTTGACACTGTCATTTTAAACCAGTTCCCTGTCCATCTATAACAGGAGAGGCTATCATAGGGTGTAGGGGGAAGGGCAGCAGACATGGGGAGGTCAGGCTCTTGGCACATCCACCCAAAGTCTGATTGCTTGTGCGACACCACTCCAAGCCAGCAGGTGCTAAAAGTCAAGATGGAAACAGGCTGAGTGAAATCCTACTTCATCCAGGACAAAGCACGCTTCGCTGCTGCTTCAGACAGGCTCAAGCACAGCCTGCTAACACCCTGAATACTTGCCTTAATTTGATTCTGAAATTGGAAGAGCCCAATTTCCATTTCAAAGAGTTGTGAATATTTTGCAGGAGATCCTGTTCCCTGATTTCCATCACTGTTGGAACACTGAATCCTCAAGTTACAAGGACCCTTCAAAGTCATCTTAGCCACTCACATTCCTTTCATCAGTACAATTTTTCCCAAATCATTTCATAGAGATGGATATGTGTTTCCCATTTTTAAACCTCTTCAAGAGAGGCAATTATTTGAAAACCTGTTTTGATGTTGAATACCCTTCTCTATCAGCAAGCTCTTTTTCTCTAGCTGGCTCTAAACAATGCCTGTTCATGGAAGCCTGTTTATTCCTCTCTGCTTGCTGTGGACATGATTTTGTTCCTGAGTATATTTGTGTTTTGTACTATGTATCTTCTTGTTGTGCCTGTAGCTCCACTCCGTACTAACTATGTGTCATGACGTGTTACCTATAGTGACTACATCAATGAGCTCCATTACCCTGTGGCCAATACTTGGATTCACCCAATAGATAGGACAAGAATGAAGTCAAGGTACTTATTCCCTGGGCACCTCCCATATGCAGACGTCATAGGTTGACTATTCTCAGGAAAATATTTTCCCCTTGCTCTGATGATTTCTCCTTTGCCTCCCTGCTTGAAATTGAGGGTAGTAATATGCCAAGCTGTTTAAAGCCCTAGCCCTTACAATTTCTCTCTATTTGCCTATGTCTTTATAACTAGTCCCTTGCTAAACAAGATCAGGTCCCCCACTTGTGAAGGGTAGCTGTTCGCTGCAGGCAACATAGCTAATTTTACTCTCCAAATGTTCCTAACAGGAAAACCCATATGAGCTCCATGCACTATTGGCCCTGTCCTCGTGTGCACCCACGTACCAATGCACACATTTTTAAATAGGCAGCTTCTAAGAGGGTTCCTTCTTAGTCCCTTCAAGATGGTGTAACATCACAACAGAATCAAGGGCTTAAACAGCAAACATTTACTTCTCACAATTCTGGAGTTTGGGAAGCCCAAGATCGAGTTTCTTACAGACCCCGGGCCTACCGCAAGGTCTCTTCTTGTTTTCAGATGGACCTCTTCTCATTGTATTCTCAAGTGGCAGAGATCAGAGAGTGAGCCAGCTTTTGTGTCTCCTTTCAGAAGGAAAGTATTCCCATTCAGAAGGGCTTTACCTCATCTCCTGATCGCATCTCAAGGCATTACATCACCTTGGAGATTAGATGGTCAACATAAGATTTGAAATGATATAAATATTCAGTCCATAATTGTACCTCATAAAAACCCTCTCCACCTCCTTATTCATGCTTTTCTTCCTTCTCTTTTCTTGAATGTAGGCTAATTTCTTAAGAATAATAAACTACAAAAGTTATGGGATGTCACTTGTATCATGACATCATAAAAGGACCATCTTGAGCAGCTTGTATCTCCCTCTGAAGAAAGCTATCTATTGTGAGCTCCCCACAGACAAGCCCACATGTTAAGGAAACTGAACTCAAATAACCCAAGAGGAGTTGAATTCATAAATGAGCTTTGAAGAAAACCTTTTCCTAGTCAGAAGTTTGATTGCAACCTGATGAAAGACCCTAAGCCAACTAAGTCACTCCCAGTTTACTAATCCACAGAGATGTGTTTGTTCTTTTAAGAAGAATTTAGGAATAACCTGTCTTTATGAATCAATGAATACTTTGGGATTGAATGGGTGATATATAGGACTTACCCATCAACTATTTATTATTTATTTATGAGAGAAAGATACAGATATATATAGAGAATGAGTGCCTCTCAGCCACTGCAAATGAATTCCAGGTGCATGTGCCACTTTTGCATGTGGCTTACATGGGTACTGGGGAATCAAATTTGAGTCCTTAGGGTTTGCAGGCAAGCACCTTAAACACTAAGCCATCTCTCCAGTTCCATTTAATTTTTCAAAGATGTAAAATCTAATCATAATCTCCTTAGGTTTCCTTTGTGTGATTTGTTATTGGAAAACAATGTAAAGATTCATTTGTGTGAGTCTAATTTATTTTCCTTTATCTTATCAAGCTTCCATATTCTTATTTCCTATTGTTCTGAGCAGAAGGTACATGATTTAGTTTCAAAGTGATTGTCTCTATACCTGTCTGTTGAAGTTGTCTACAATGTGCTTAGTAACCAATTTTTCCCTTGCCACAGTTTTCCACCCATGGGTCAGAACATCATTCAGACATGGATCAATCAACAGATAGTGATCTCTTGGCTCTAGTTCTCATTTAAGCTTGTTACCAATGTCTGTTATTGTTAATATCAGCCTAGGCTTTCTGTGCTACCAGCATGGAGTATTGCCTAATGCAAATACGGTCCTGCATTTTTACTCAGCAAATTCTTAGTAGGATGGAAATTGAGTAGATGAAATGAAACCAGAACAGAGAAACTTCAAGTGAGATTGTTTCATCATGTAAAAAGAAAAACTAATTTCTAGAATTAAGCAGACATAGCCGAGTTCAAAATTCATGTCTATCACTTACATATGAGGTAACCTGGACAGATATCTGGTCTCTATAAGCCCCACTTTCCTCTTCTGTAATACAAAGATAATAATAAATACATATGCCTTATATGATATGTAGATTAGATAAGAAATGGGAAATGAATCTTATCAAAATAATTACATGCATGTATTAAATGTCAAATATAAACTAAAGGCATATGGTTTCAAAAGAGAGAAACACCTCAGTGCTTATCACACAATGTTTCTGCAATAACTGCTGCAAGCTATTATCATTATAGCCTTTGGAAGGAAGATGGTAACGAGTTAAACTCTTCAAAATACTTTGTCTGTGTGATTGTTTTTGAGTTATATTAAAGTAATTCAGCATATACTCAGGAGATTATTTATACTGCATGCATTTAAGAACTGAAACAAAGTCATATGAAATGAGCTGGCAGAGCACGTGTATGTGTCCCTTTGGAATTTTCTTTTGCTGTAGGAAAATGTAGAAGAATAAGCAGGCCATATTAGAGGCTTCTTATGATGTGTGTATGTATATATGTGCCTGTGATGTGTGTGTCTACTCATAGGGACAGTGAATAGACATGGGATTCTACTTTGTCACTTGTATTAGTATTTCTCTGACCCTACCATCTTAGTGATGTTTTTACAAATCCTCATCTGCTAAAAAGATCAGGATGTTTGGTCCAAGGAGAGGACCAGCTATTCAGTATAGCCTTATTTGACAAGTGATATTGGCAAGTTTCTCAGTTTTTAGAGAATTAATTGTTCCATTATAAATTGGACAGTAATTAAATTTGAACAAGAATTATTAAGTGTTCTAAGAGTTCTGCATTTCAGACCTATGATTTCAGAGTGTGGTTAAAAAAATAAGTTTTGCAAAGTGTCTTTGTCAAATTTAGTTATCTGTGAGTCACATTAGATTCTGTGACTATTTCTCATATTAGTATAGCTTATACCAATTTTTGGCTCATTGCACTTCATGTGCCTATAAATTTTCTCTCATGGTTGAAACACTCTATTTGCAACAACCTCATTCCATTCTTGGCCACATTCATACTTAGTGAGTGAGGTTATGATATAGAGAGGAAAGGAAGGAAAACAATGAATGTAGAAGAACTATCACTTCAGCAAAAGAAGATAGAAACTGGAAACTGAGTTTTGCCATGTGATCTATCATCTCATGGGGGATCCCTTTGTGAGGGGTAACTGCTATTTAAAAAATTCCTGCAGTTTCAGTAGTAAAGGCAATACAGAAAATGGCATATGAAAAGTATATTCATTCAGCAATAAGCTCAATATTTGGGGAAGTCCACTCAATATAAAATACCAACCAAATTAAAATTACATAATTGGGCTGGAGAGAAGGCTTAGTGGTTAAGGCAGTTACCTGCAAAGCCAAAGGACCAAAGTTCAACTCTCCAGGAGCCACATAAGCCAGATGCACAAGGTGGCACATGTGTCTGGAGTTTTCATATAAAAAAGAAAAACTTAAGAATTATAAAATTGTATAATACTATAGCTTAAGCTCAATAGAGAAAATGAAATAACAATATTGTCAAGAAAGAATTTACCTTACAAGGATACTCACTGGAAGAAAAAAAAGAAAAGTTGTACTTCAGGAAAAGTGAAATCAAGACAGCATGTTATTAACCAAAAAGTAAAAAGATTAATAGCATGAAGGGTAGAGCCACCAAATAATATATATCAAGTTGTCAAAAGACATATATTAGAGATAAAGGACTTTCTTTTTTTTTTAGTTTTTGGAAGTAAGGTCTCCCTCTAGTCCAGGCTGACCTGGAATTCACTATGTTGTCTCAGGATGGCCTTAAATTCATGACAATCCTCTTACCTCTACCTCCCAAGTGCTGGGATTAAAGGCATGTGCCACCACACTCGGCATAAAGGACTTTTAATGATGATCTTGGTACTTGACACAATTCGATCACTGCCTTGCTAACTAACACAGGCCTATCCCACCTAGTTTCAACTTAAATGTAAGAACAGAATGGGGGCAGGGATAAAGGAAAAGAGGGTGTCAACATGTGATGTATCCATATGAAACATCTTGTTAATAATAATAATAATAAGTATTAAAAAAGAAGAAAGCAGAAAGAAAAAAGTGAAAATCTAAAGGTCTCTGAACAGGCTTTAGGACTTTTCATGAAAAATAAATATCTTTTTAAGATGCAAAATTAAAATCATAATGCAATATAGTAGTACTTTTGATCACATTAAGGTTAAAACAATATTTTGTTCATCAGAAGAAATCATAAACTAAAAAGCCAACCAAAAAAAGCACAGTAAATATTCCTACCTTTAACAATCAATAAAAGTTAGTACCCTAAGTACATAACAGTTCTTACAAATAAATAAGAATGAAAACAACTCTACAAAAAGAGAAGAGATTCTTAAAGTTATTTCACAGAAAGTGAATTTAATTAGACATTTGAAAACTTATTAATCTGAAATAATCATAACAAGATGCACCACAAAAAAATGAGAACTAAAATGTTCAGTGAAAGAAAGGACGTAGAGCAACATCACTGAAAGCTATGTTTGTGTAGGCTCACATGCATACATACACATATCACACCATACACATGCAAAAAGCCCAATAAAAATAACCTGCATTTTGTTGAAAAATAACTTGTGTATTTTATTGAAAACTCACAAAATTTGCCAAACAATGCTGAATTATCTTATGTAGTTAAGGATGTCTCTATGCCAGACCAATCATTCACTAAAAGAGCTCTTACACATCTGCACCAGAAAATATGTAAGAGAAGTATGGTGTGGTTTTGTTTCCAGTACCAAATAAACAAGCAAACAAAATCTCTATAGCAACACAGATGTCTAAAAACATCAAAACCAGCAAATAACATATATTTATAGAGTATAAAACCAAAACACAGCAATGAAAATTTAAAAAAATAAAACGCTCTTGGAGCAAAATAGCTCAGCTGTTCCATAAGAGCACCCTCACAGGCACCACATATGCCTGACAGCGCAGCTAACTGCACTCCTTAGAAGGTTTGTGACCTGCTTTGAGTGCAAGGGGAGGGACTCGTGCGGGAAACTCCCACTCACCTCCCATCTTCCACGGGGGACTGTCATGGATAGCTTTATATCACTTTTTAGGAACTGATGAAGGATAAGGCTTTCTAAAAGGTGATAGCTGCCATTTATAAAACCACTTCACTTTGGTCTAGAATTGCTGCTTGGTAATGAGGCGTCCTATAACCTACACTGCAAGATACAGCCACTTTTGTGTCAGCATCCCAATTTTGTGTATGTAGAACAGCGGAGTATTCACCTGGCCTTTGTCGCTTCATTTTCTCCATTTTACTGCCCATCTATCTGAGTAATAAATGGTTTGAATTCAAAAATGGACTATGTGTCTTAAGTGACTGAATCAAGTCTTAGCCTAGGATCTGCCTTTCCTTGTCTTAAGTTCTTAACCAGCACTATTACCCCCATAAACATGGGTGAACTTAAAAATCACA
This sequence comes from Jaculus jaculus, assembly GCF_020740685.1. Lineage (NCBI taxonomy): Eukaryota > Metazoa > Chordata > Mammalia > Rodentia > Dipodidae > Jaculus > Jaculus jaculus. The sequence continues at coordinate 306,554,854 of NC_059102.1, forward strand.
GTTGTGTGTAAAGCAAATTGCAAAACATATTGACTATACATTATTACACATATTAAGCTCAAACATATACAAAATTAATCAGTATTGGGTTGGAGGGATGGCTTGCAGTTAAAGCATTTGCCTGCAAAGCCAAAGGACCCAGGTTCAATTCCCTACGACCCACGTTAGCCAGATGCACAAGGGGGCGCATGTGTCTGGAGTTCATTTGTAGTGGCTGGAGGCCTTTGTGCACCCATTCTCTCTCTCTATCTTTTCCCTTTTTCTCTGTCAAATAAATAAATAAAAATTTTAAAAAATAATCAGCATTATTTATCTATTTCAGCTTATTTATTTATTTGCTATGCTAGGGATGGCATCCAGTGCTAGGAAATGCTACTCTACTAAGCCACACCTGTAGCCCCAACAGTATGATTTTAAGAAAAAAGTAAACTTCATGGTGAGAACAATGATCAATCCTGAGATAAAGGAAGAGTTTATACCTGGAGTAAGATGCTAGGGACATTCATAGTATTGGCAATGGTTAAACCTACAGATAACTTAGGAGCACATATATATTTCCGGCTTTACTATCTCTTATATTAACGTGGTTGTTTTATTAGAGTCATGTGACAAAAGGCAAATACACAAATTGCATATCCCTGTACTTGATGGAGCTGTGCTTACTGAAGAAGATGTACTGAAACAGGGTCAGTGGCCCATTGGCCACTAATTCTAGAGCACAGCCCAGCCACCTGTCAGAGCTGGATGTTAAATTCTGACTTTTCTGTGTGAAAGATTTTTGATCTGTAAACTTTGGAAGCATCAACTCACATTCTTGCTTAATGAGGGACAAGGACAAAATGGCAGTATGAGATTAGAGAACATTTACTCTAAACATAACCAGAAATCTGTGCCCCTAATAATCATGGCTCTGGTTATATGATGTAGTAAGTTAGCTTACTAATCTTCACTTTGGTGTAGAATAGCTGCTTAGTAATGAGGCGTCCTACAACTTGCACTGCAGGATATGGCCACTTTTGTGTCAACATCCCAATTTTGTGTAAGTACAACAGCGGAGTATTCACTTGGGACTAGTCTGCTCGGTATTCCCAGCTGGGGGAGCCACAGCCTTCCCTCTAGCATGTCTGAGGCCTAGGGCCTGTGCCTGTGGTTGACTAGGACCGATTATGTTAAGAACAATACTAAAGTACTGTGGATGGAAGTCTAAAAGAAGCTGCTGAAACAGGTATAGTAATACATACTTATAATCTCAGCACCAGGGAGGCTGAGGCAGGAAGATCACTGCAAATTCAAGGTCAGCCTTGAGTTTTAGGCCAGTCAGGCCTACATAGCAAAAGACTATCTCAAAATTACAGTTTAACAATAAATAAATAAATAAAAGACGTCAGTTCTTTTTATAAGAGATTGACCTTAATATGGCCTTAATAGATATGTCTTAAGCAAGCTAAACTACATCTACAATAATGTAAATAAAATATTAAATCATCTAGAAACTACAAATGGTATCTGTTTATAATTCATATGAACCAGAATTTTTTTCCATTCCCTTTATGAATTCTTTAAAAGCTCCACATTGCACATGAAATAAGTGATGTTTTCTTCCTCTGCCTCTCCCCTGATTCTCACAACGTATATGCTAGTTAATAGTCATCAGTTTAGTAAAGCAAGCTACAGAGATCAGGGTTCTTCCACTTGTCTAATTCATTTCTTAAAAACTAGGCACAGGGCTAGAGAGATGACTTAGCAGTACTTTTATGCAAAGCCAAGGGACCCAGGTTTGATTCCCCAGGGACTTCATAAGCCAGATGCACAAGGTGGTACATGCATCTGGAGTTTGTTTGCAGGGCCCTGGCATTCCATTTGCTCTCCTCTTCTCTGTCTCTCTCTCTCTCTCTAGTAAAATATAAAATAACCTTAAAAAACTAGATACATATAAAATTATGACTAGAATCATTAATACTGGGGAATGAAGTAAAAATTTCTGGGGAAGCTTCTGCTAGTTACAGCTAGCATTATCCAAGCAATTATTTTCTTCCCACCTCTTTATAAAGAATTGTGATGTGCCTGCTTTTCATCTCAATGGATGATTGAGGTACTTTCATATATAGTACTGCTTTACACTCTGCGTGAAAAAAAGGTACTATTTCAGTACATCTGTGAGATCGTACAGGTACTTATGGCTGTAAAACTCAAGCATGAACCAACTTAACACCAGTATAGGTGGTCATTGAACTACCCACCACTACCCTAACCTTGAGCCATACACTCACTGTGGACAGGACAGGATAGTAAATATCAGACTTTATCCTGTTCTCTCAGTGTTGGGCTAGTTAAAACTAAGACTGAGCTGACCTGCAAGCTCTAATCCCAAGTTTCCCTAGAAACAGAGTCTTTAGAATAGCTCTAATGCAAGGAGAAGACATACATCCCAGTCCTTTTGGCACTGGTGGCCATAGATATGGCATAGGAGCTTAAAACTAATCTAGTCTATCTATTATACCCAAAACCATGCAGATTCTCATATGACCATAGCGTGGTCATTGTGGATAAATCATCTGGGCCTACCAAGCACTAGGAAGAGGCATGTAGCATAGACTATTCTCTCTAGATAATAGTTTGTTCTTTATGAATAATATACCAATAGTGTATTTGCTACAAAGCTGAACATGGATCCCTCTCTGATACTGATATAGCAACAGCATACCAACAACTTTCTCTAGATCTGAATTTAGGTGCTATCCAGTGCTGAAATAGAAGTGACTACAATAAGAGAATGTAAGTAGTCCACACAGAGTTTCCAAAAAGACAGATACATACACAGCCAGATTGTGAAGACTGGAATAAATACTTTATCCTTCAGTATTTAAACAATGTCACTTACTATTCTTATTGCATTGAGGTCACTAAGAAAATCATACTCTCCTATCATAATCAAAATAAGGTGCTAGAAACTGACCACATGGTAACCACCATGGGATGGGAAAACTCTCAAATGGTGAATTAAAACTAGCTATTTTGAGAAAACTCAAGGAAATTCAGTAAAACATAGAGAACTTATAAACTACCCTTACAATACACCTTTTTAGGTATAGAAGCCAGTTGGTTTTTTTTTTTTTTCTTTTTAAAAGTCAAACTAAAATCATCGAGTGAAAAAAGGAAGCAGGTGAATATTAGAAATAAAATTCCTGAACTTCTGAGATTTTTCCAAAAAATTCTTGCTTTGTTCTGAAACATTAACTCTGTCTTCTTCTCATATTTTTGTAGCTTTGGAGCTTATATTAGGTTTTTAATCCATTTGAGTTGAATTTCATAGCTAGTGAGTTTAGTTTCTTCTGCCTAAGGATATATACTTTTCATAGACCCAGTTACTTTTTAAAGCTCACCTTCTTCCTAATTTAAGCTCCAAAATTATGAATTGTTTCAGGACAAAGCAAGACTTTTTGGGAAAAAATTTCAAAAGTTCAGGAAACAAAACAGAAGGTAGATAACTAGAATTGCATCAGACTAAAAACATCAACAGAGTGAAGAGCCAAACTACAAAATGAGAGGAAATAGATGCAAACTATACATATGAGAAGGAGCTGATATCCAAAGCATATGAGGAGCTCATGGACTGAAGATAAATCTCAGTGCAGAATGCTTACTTTATTGTACAAGGCCATTGGATAAACTCCCAGCACCGCTCCAAAACGATCTCACAGAGCCCAATAGCTATTAAATAAATAAGTAAATAAATAAATATGAGAAATAAATTCAAATTTTTCTTTTCCAAACTATGTCATGCAAGTCACCAACAAATATATGGTAAAATGTTCAGCATTACTAATCCTCAGAGAAATACCACAAAATCCCCCCCCCACCAAGAAAGTATAAGGCTTACTAAATTATCTGGAATTTTCCTAGACCAGACCTCTAGGGAAGGGGGAAAAGCCCAAGTTCCCTTTTAAGCAAAGAATTATTCATGAGTGCCCTTTGCTTTCAGAAAACTTCAAAGAAGCCCATGGAAATAAACTAGCAGATTAATATGCTAAACTAGTAACACCTTCCTAAACCACTCAAGAAACCTAAGCTCTTTCTAACTCTGGTATTCCCATTCTCTCTCTCATAAATAAAATGTATTAATTAATTAAAAAATAAATACCTCAGCAACCCATCTTCTAAAGTCACAAGTCCCTATAGTGTATCTCCCCTACCTGTGGTATCCCTTTACCATTAGTAATGACAGAGATCATATTGCATTAATAAAATTATATAAAAAAGTAGAAAGGAACATAATGGCCAAAGACCCTACCATCATTACTATCCACATCAATTAAGTACCACAGAAAGAGTCAAGAGCATCATGGAGAACTAACTGACTAAATTATCTGAAGAAATACAGCTACCATGCCCACAAGGGCTGCCCCATTGCTCAGATGACTTGGAGGCATTCACCTGTATCACTTTGTAAGGTAACCACTTTTGAAATTACCCTTAGGAAGGCCTATAAGAATGTCTTCTATATTTCAGCTAGTGGAAAAGTTTAACTTTATTGAGTATGATATTTTAAGATAATATTAATAGTTAATATGCTCATTCCTATAACCAAGTAAAGGTTATACCCCTTAGGACTTCAAAGTTGTCCTTCATATGATTTACAAATGAGTAATATGGTATTCTGAAATGCCACTCACATAAAGCTAGTCTCGAGCCTAAATGGAAGTGACCTTGTGGTTTTCCTCATCACTCACACTGCTAGAAAACTGTGAGATGTTTAGTCTTGGTTTCATGTTTCATAACTAAGGAATATAAAACTATTCAGACTAGAAAAGTATTCCAAACAGCAATCTCAAGGGAAGCTTTTTGAAAACATCCCAATCCAAGGTAGATTGCCAGGAGGAAAAAAGAATGCTCCAAGCTTTAATGGTTCCTCAAATCCCCTTGCCCTGCTAGGCCCAATTTTGTGTTTTCCTCTCTTCCCTTATAGAATGCTCTTTTAGCAAAATTCTGCTCAATAATCTTGGAAAGACTCAACACCTTTGATATTCAAGTACATTTGATATCTCAGCAACATCTTTATCCTCTGCCCTGGTATCTAAGTACTCTGCCTTGTTTCCAGAAAGAATCTTGCAAAGTCCATTTCTCTAGAATCTCCTCTTAGCCTTTATATACTTTTTGAGCAATTTTCCATCCATTGCCCCCAACCCTATCTGTAGATTCCTACTTCCCTGTGCTAAATTTGGAATAGAGCCTAGTTTCATTTTAAGATTCCTTTCCAATATTACAGTAGTCATGAGTAATTTAATTTTACTGCATTAAATACTGTTGACTGTGGTTCTTTTTAATTAAATTTATGCTTAAACAATTAAATATAAATATATTAAATTGTACATATTTACAAAGCTATATGGGACATTTTGATACATATATATATACATGCATATACATATATATGTGTGTGTGTGTATAGTATTATATCTAAATCATGGTAACATATCCAATTTCCCAAACATTTATCATTTATTTTTAAAATATTTATTTATTTATTTTATTTTTTTTTTATTTATTTATTTGCAAGTAGAGAGAGAGAGAGAAAGGGTACATCAGGGCCTCCAGCTGTTGCAAATGAACTCCAGTGCATGCACCAGTCTGTGGATCTGGCTTTACATGGGTACTAGGGAACTGAACCCAAGTCATTAGGCTTTTCAGGAAAGTGCCTTAACCACTGAGTAATCTCCCTAGCCCCAAGGTATGGCCTTGTAAAGAAAAGGTAAGAGTGAAAGGATTAAACTTCAAGCGATTCTCCCCTTCCTCCAAAATGGTGGATTGAACTGAACCAGGATACTGGCTTGCCATTCACCATTGCTTGTACCACCAGCATGCTGAATCAATGAATCATCCCCAATGCATTTTCCTATATGTTTTACTAAAAATTAGTGAAAGGAATATAAATGGAGTAGTTCGTGCTTAATAAACAATGTGCATTTGTGCTAAAATGAACATTTAAGTGAAATTTAAACTTTGAATGTAAGAAAACTGAATATTCAGCTAAAACTGGACTTACAAGATTAGATATAATTGTTTCAATTTATTCTCCAAATATTCTCTCTCCCTATTTCCCTCCATCTTCTCACTTCTCCATCTCTCTCTCTTCTTCCATCTCATTCTCTTTCTTCTTTTTTTTTCTCTTCTCTCTCTCCTCAGTCTAAAACTAGACACACAAGCTCAATATTACTGTTGAAATAGTACAAAGAAGGAAGTGCTTCTTAAAGCAGTATTCTCACATGACCAGCAATAACAACTTCTGGAATGCTTATTGTTGCAACCACTAGTGTGAAAAATATAGGTTACCTCCTCTACTGCATCTATATTTTAATCAGTTGAGTTTTGAAGAATTATAAACTATTTCAAACTTTCAGAGATTAGTGATACAAGCATTCATTCATGATAATTCCATTGTGAACAAATGTTAACAGTATGCTGCTGCATAAACTTCAGATTTTGTCTTTAAAAATATTAAATAATTGTACAAATACAATTGAGAAATTTTTCCCTAGCCCATTGCTTTGTTGCTGTCCTCAGAAAAAGCATGCCAAAGTGAAGTAGGCATCCTTCCTTTACTCATTTTTGTATTTTGTATTATGTATGTTTTTTTCAAAAGCAAGATTTAAGTTGGAATGAAACATTTAAAATATACACACTGACCAGGAAGATGGTTTAGTGGTTAAAGGTGCTTGCTTGCAGAGTCTGCTTGCCTGCCTGGGTTCAATTCCCCAGTACCACATAAAGCCAGACACACAAAGTAGCCCATGTGTCTGAAATTCATTTGTAGTGGCAGAAGGCCATGGGATTACTATTCTCTCCTTTCTCCTCACCTCAAATGGATAAATAAATTCCCATTCTCTCCTTTCTCCCCACTTCAAATGGGTAAATAAATTTTTTAAAAACATTAGAACATAAAGTGCAACAAGTTAGTGTTCTACAATTAAGTTAACTCAGTCAACTGTATGCTATTTTTTAATAAAATTGTTTATTTTTATTTATTTATTTATTTGAGAGAGACAGGCAGAGAGAGAGAGAGAGAGAATGGGCACACCAGGGCCTCTAATCACTGCAAACAAACTCCAGATGCATGCACCACCTTGTGAATCTGGCTTACGTGGGTCCTGGGGAATCAAGCCTCTAACTGGGGTCCTTAGGCTTCATAGGGAAGCGCTTAATTGCTAAGCCATCTCTCCAACCCAACAGTATGTTCTTAATAGTTCATATATGTTGTGTGTATCAGTGAGCACAGTGAGCAACAAGTAGAAACATATTCATACCCACACAGTCTACTCATCTTAACTATGAGACAGTACTCCAGTATAAGTCTACCACCTTTCATCTTTCCTTATGGACTGAGCATTTAGTTGTGTCCAAGCATTCCCTATTACTAACATCTTCTAAAAGCAGGTGTAAAGTTGCTCTCTATTATAAGTATGAATGTGGATAATTCTAGACTTTACACTTCACCTTTGCTATACATGGCCAAGCTGCTTTCCAAGATGAATACACACCTTTATCTACAACTAGTGTATGAATTTCAATTCATCCAAACCTTGCTACAACTTGTTATCTTGCTTAAATCTTGCTAATCTATGTTGTGGGTATTTCAATATTAATAATAAGTAAACATTAATATAGTGACAAAATTGTCTCAGATATCATTCCACAAACTGTATTTCATTTAATTTGCAAAGCCTACTTGAAAAGTTTGAGTTCTTTTTATATCCCCACTTAGTAGACTAAATAGGCTAAGTCAAAGAGAGGTTGCGTAATGTGTCCAACTAATAAGTTGTAGGACTAGATACTGAACTCAAGGAAATCTAGCTCCACACACACGACACATAGTTATCAGGCATTGAAAGATCCAGCCTTGGATTACTAAGGTCTAAGCATTTATTAATTCTGAGATTTTATAGTAGCAGATCCAACTTTTCATGGTTTTAAGTCCTCTTTTTATTTTGTGTGCCTAAAAATTTCCATGTTTTTAAGCATAAGAATGTACTTAAAATTTCCGATTATGTTTCATCTAGCGATTTGGCTCGTTAGTGGTAGAAGTGGTCACAGGCCAGGATCTTGTTTCAGTTTCATTTGAAGGAAGGAGAGACTCACTTGAAGTTTAATCCTCTTGCTCTTACCTTTTCTTTAATAAAGCCAAGATGCTGTGTGCCTGTGATTAGGCATGGTTGGCTTCAACATCTGTGGAGATAGAGAGAACAGTCTACACCTACCTCACTCAGGAAACTTCTGTAGGGAATGGAAATGGATAATGAAAGGGAGGTGTTCAGAGACAGTGTGAAGGTGTAGGGTTGGATTTGGTTTTTCCCTTAAAAAAAAACAGGCAGCTTTCTGGAAAATGTTTAGAAGTAAACACAGTATCCTTGTTTCCAAACTCTTTTTTTTTTTTTCTAAGCAATTTAGAGTTAAATTACTTGAAACTAAACCGAACTTTAAATTCTGTTCCAGAGTCACATGAGCCACATATGGGGTGCTTGGCAACCTCTTTTGGCTAGTTGGTACCATTTTGCATAGCACAGATATGGAATATTTACTTTCCCACAGAAAATTCTATGGGAAAGTACTAGCCAAGTAGTTCAGGTCCTAAGTCACTTATTGACAAGTAAACTCAGACTTCTCAACTAATTCTAGCACCACAGAGAAACGAATGCACCTGAGAATTTGCTATAAAAATACTTCCTTCTCTTGCTTTAAAGAATTGCGAGGCATCCTATGGGAATAGAAAAGAACTTCTGCCAGCTAAAGCATGAGTCACTGTGTCATTATTTTCTCAATTATAAGCAATTTGAGGGCAGTTTAATTTGATTCCACATCATCTGCAGAGCCTAATGTGGTGATACTCATGAACAAAACACACGATTCTGATTTCTTCAAGCCCATGAGTATGCAGATAATTACTCCACATTTCCTTGCTAGACCTCACAGACCTTTAGATGCCATTTGTATGTGCTCAGTAAAATTATACTTTAGTCGTGCTTTACAACATTCAATTTGCTAGCCCACTATTTATAGTACCTGTGATTCTGTCATCATTTAGCCTATTCAAGAAAGCTGTTTATGTGATGGAAAATGATTTGAAAAGTCTGTAATATTGTTGGTATGAAAAAAATCTTATTTTAGCCAGTAACAATGGCAATAACAACAAAATATTTCATTTTCTGCCACAAATTGTTTCCCTGAAGTTATTCTGTTGAAGGGGGTGGGGAATACCTTTATTGTGCAAACTGCTTCGTGCCCTGGGAAACCAGACATGAAATGGTTGAGATGGTCAAAAATTGTCAGTGGGGACTAAGGATTAGAATCTGGTCAAAGTAGCAAATAAAAAAAATTTAAAAAGCTCTTAAAAGAACTTGACAAGGGAAACTTAAATCTTATTTTAAAGGGTTGGGTTGTACTAAACCTTGAAAAATCCAATCCTCTGGAGGACTATATCTCACTAAGAAAGCCTCACGTAAGTTTATCATGTAGCCAACACCTAGACATTGGGCCTTGGGGACCACTAGGATAATATTTCCTCTGGATTAGCGCTGAAGCTTGGAAGTGACATTTGTAAGAGCCATACTTTAAACTCAAGGGCTTTTCTGATTATAAAATGATAATTCAGGGGGAGTAAAAGTGCTTACTGCAGAGAGACATTGCTGTGATTTACGTGTCTTGGACGATCTTCGTTTTTCACACAGAATAACTTACTAGACTAAGGATATTCTGGGTTTCTTTTAGTTTTTAACCACAGCTGTCTTTAGATAGACTACAAGGATAGAACGTTTATTCTAGTATGTTTTTACTTTTTTTTCCAACTCTACCAAGTCCAAATGAATGATTATATAGATTCTCAGTACTGGTGACGTCAGCAATTAAACGGTATGTGTAACCTAGAACTTTGACAAGGAAATGCCATACCCAGGCCAAGGTAATCCTGAAAGTTTATTAAGAGGCCCTTCCATGCATAGACTCAAGGGTCATGCTCACATATTAGGTGTCTGACGAAAGCCAGGCAACAGCAAAGAGAGGCTGAAAAGCTGCCCTTCAGTTACTCTTGCATCCTCCAAGATCTCTGGGATTACTGTGAAAGCTCTTATCATTCTGGTAATAAAGCGTACTTCAGATGAATTAAATATCTACTGACAGCCAAAGTCATAAACTACTTGATTCCCTTGAGTCACTTTCCAGGCTGTTTTAATAGCACTTTGGCCAGCATGTGTGTTTTGTGCAGTTATGAGCATTGGCTGAGTTGGAGACATAATTTTAAATAATGCCTCTCTCTATTTGCACTTATATGCATACACCCAGGATTTCTGGGGAATAAGCATAACAGATTTGCACTTGGAGCCAAGTAAAGTGTAGTAACTTTTTTTTTCTACTTCATAACTATAGGCTGGGTTTCTAATTAACTCATCCCTTTTACAAATCTGTGGAACCTGCCAGTATCAGGACTCAGTGTGGTTGGATCACAGCAAATCCATCACCTCTGCTGGACAAAAAGAAACTCATGAATTTACTGACTAGAGAGTGATCATTAAACACAGAAATCATACTCCCTAAAACAAATGTGAATTCTGACACCAAATGTCATAACCCAAATATCACAATAATATATTTTTATACATCCACACATTTTACAGAAAAAGGGTCCTAAACCTGACATGCTAAGGGCCTTGGCCTCATTTTCCTTATCCCCTCTGGTTTTACTTGCTCTACCACTTGAGCCTCACTCATCCTTGTCCCTGTCCTCATCTCCTGCACTTCTGTTACTATACACTCAAAGATTTTATTCAGTTCTTGGATGGTATGAAAATTCTGCATGCACTTGCATTATTAGGAAACTGAAAATATGTGGTAGGTAAAGTTTAGCACACTTAATTAACATAAGCATTAATCAAAGTGATACCAAAATGATGTCAGGTTAATGTTTTAATGTGGTAACTGAAATCAAAAGTTCAGATTTAGGGCTGGAGAGATGGCTTAGTGGTTAAGGCTCTTCCCTACAAAGCATAAGGACCCATGTTTGACTCTCCAGGTCCTATGTAAGTCAGATGCACAAAGTGACACAAGAATGCAAGGTTGTACATGTGCACAAGGTGGTACACATGTCTGGAGTTTAATTACAGTGGCTGGAGGCCTTAGTGTGCTCTCTCTCTCTCTCTTTCTCTCTCTGTCTCTCTCTCTCCTTCTCTCACACATAAAAAAGCCAGTGTTGGCTAACCCTGAGTAGAATTTAGTGCATATCACTTGAAAGAGAAGCAGCAGCTGTAAGCTTAGAACATGAAAAAGAAGAATCAGCAAAGTTGGTGCTTTATTAGAGCTGATACATAAAGTGTGACGGTGCCTAATCAGGCTACTTTTCACCAGTGCATTTCTTAAAACTCATTTTTATCACCTAATTTGATTTGTTTATTGTGCTAAGCAGTAGAGATTGAAAACAAAATGAGTCTAACACTTCTGCTTGAAGTCTAGTGAGGGCTTATACATGTGTATAGATGTGTCTCTACAATGAATAAAGGTGTATTAGTTACTTTTTCATTGATGTGACCAAATACCCCAAAAGAAGCAGCTTTCTTTCAAAGAAAAGGTTTATTTTAACTGATCATTCCAGGGAATAGTCAACTTCTCATTGCTAGAAAAAAATACCTGACAAAAATCAGTGTAAGGGAGAGAAGGTTTATTTCAGTTTACAGTTCCAGGTTACAGCCCACCATGGTGGGCAGCTGGTCACTTAGTGACCATGGTCAGGAGGCATAATGAGGTGCATAGGCAGGAGGCAGAGAGTGAGGAAGGCTTGATGCTCAGCTTTCTCCTTTTTCAGTCTAGGATGCCCGCCTACATGATGCCATGCATAATAAGGTGCCATGCATAATAAGGGTGGGTCCTCCCACCTCAATTAAACTAGAGGTTCCCTTACAGACATGACCAGGAATTTGTTTTCATGGTGATACTAAATTCTAGCAAGTTGATAACCATAGATTAACCATCACAGCATCAGCAGGAGTGTAAGGCTAGCTGGTCCCATTACATTCACAGTGAGGAAGGAGAGAGAGAGAGAGAGAGTGAGAGGAAAGAGACCCATTGCATTCACAGTGATTTGCAGTAAAGAAGGAGAGAGCAAGAGAGAGAGGATAGATCCATTATATTCACAGTGAGGAATGAGAGAGAGAGAGAGGAGAGAGACCCATTGCATTCACAGTAATTCACAGTGAAGAAAGAGAGAGAAAGAAAGAGAGGAGAGACCCATTATATTCACAGTGTGGAAGGAGAGAACGAGGGAAAAAGAAGGGTAAGAAGGAAGGGCCTGGCAATAGAAGGCATGCCCACAGTGACCCACTTCCATCACTAAGTCTTCCCTCCTGAAGGTTCTATAACCTTCCAAATAGTGCCACCAGCAGGGAACCAAGTGTTCAAAGCACATGAACCTATGAGGGACATTTTGTAGTCAAACCACAACAGAAGGCTACACTTCACTAAAGGAAATTTGGTATGATTGCTATTTTTTAAAGACAATTCATTGACTTGTTGGCTATTAAGATTAGGATAAAAAGATATCACAGTAATCCGTGTGAATGGGCAGGGCCTCTTTTTAAATTATTGCTCCTCAGCAAAACCTTGCTCAAGCCCCTTGTTCTCTTTCCAGATTCTTCCTTCCATGCATTAGAATGTGGCATTGCTCCTGCAGTTAATTAAATAAAAAAGTAAAGAAGAGTTGTTCCAAAAAGAAAGGACAACTTCTGCAGATATCCTATGGCTTAGGAAAAGCAATTCATGCAGAGCTTTGTAAACCATGTCAAAGAACTCTGTCTTAATTCTAAAAGCAAATCCATTTGGGGCGTCTTAAGCAGGGAGAAGGAGGAGGGGTAGAGATGGAATTGACATCATCAGGTTTACATTGAAAAGATGATTCTATCTGCAATGTGGAAAACAGATGGAGGCAGTAAAATGATGAAACATTTGATTATACAAGTAACTTTTCCATCAGAAATATTACTGAAGTTAAGAGTCTCTGTCACATTATATGGGAGATGGATATTAATAACCACTTCTCAGTTCATTCAGGTATTGGTTCTGCACTAACTGCACTGCTATGGAAACTGAGGCTATCTTACTAATAAAATCAACAGGTAGTTTTATGTCAGAATTCTTTTTTTTTTTAATCTCAGGATTCTGAAAACCTTCCTCCATTGTCTGCCTGTTTCCATTCAGAAGTCCTCATAAGGCTTAGTAGTTAAGGTGTTTGCCTTAAAAGTCAAAGGATTCAGGTTCGATTCCCCAGGACCCACATTAGCCGGATGCACAAGGGGGTGCACACATCTGGAGCTCGTTTGCAGTGGCTGGAGGCCCTAGCACACCCATTTCCTCTCTCTCACTCCCTTTTCCTGTCAAATAAATAAAAATATTTTTTAAAAAGAAGTCCTCATAACAGTGTGACCATCTTCATTCATACCATAAGCCAACTGGTCTCCTTTCTTCCACTCTTTCCAAGATATAGTATTTCTCAATATAATGGCCAGGTGACCCTTTAAAAGAAGAAAAAGGAGAAGGAGAAGAAAATTAAGAAAGGGAAGAAAAAAAGAAGAAGGTCAGATCATGTGACCTCTCTACTCAAAGCCTGACAGTGACTCCTTAGGATCAAACACAGGGCCACACAGATCTGTATAACCACCTCCGTGGTCCTAAGCACTGTGACACCATACGTAGTCTGGGCTTGTCTCTTCCTTTCTCTCCTGTGTTTGCCCTGCAGCAAGTGCACCAGCTCCTCACCTCCACTGTCCTCAAAGCCAAGCAGATTGGTTGCCACCTTTTCCAGGACAGTGCCTCAGCTAGAAGCATCTTCCCCAGACCTCAGCATGGCAGACACCTGTACTTCCTCCAGATCTTTGCTCACAACACACCTTTGCAGAAGGCTGTCTTGATTACCCTGTTTAAAAGCACTCTGTCTCCTTCTCTCCTCACTCCAATACCCCCAATACTGCTCTGCTTTTCATTTTTCTTTGGTGTTGACCATCTCAAAAAATCATTTACATTCATATTTTGTTTATTATTAAGTGAGGATAAGGTTATTTTGGCAATTGGCAGAAAATGAAAGAAAGATTTCAAAATTCTGAGATAAAACTGTTTAAACACTAAAATACTAATAGCCTGGTTATCATTGAGGGATATGAAAAGAATAAAGGTTTTGGGGGGATATAAACAAGGTGCAAAAATGACTTCCTAGGCTCCAGGTCAAAGGAGATTCCAATGAATGGACTGTGCCAAAATGAGAGTACAAACCAAGATGAGCAGAGTATATATTCTAGAGAAGTTCAAATTATTACAATTTCTTTGAATGAACAGCAAACACATCAGGAACATTGACTTTTCCTTCATAATTCTTTCCTAGCTACAACTAAGTCTTGAAGTATATGTAACTTTTCACAAAAAGATATGCCCATTTGAAATTTTTGCCTGAGACTTAAATTATCAAGACAACCAGGCATATTTGCAGATGATAAAGTAATCTCCAATATTTTATGTGACTTAGTAACATATTCTAATGTTCAGTTATTGAAATTCCAATGAACATATTCCTTTTTATTTGCTGTTTTAGACAAGTAACAGAACAGGCAACTATACTTTCCACATATCTTAAGACTAGAGAAGACAGCAATATTGGTGTTATGGTTAATTTTTTAAAACTATCATTTCATTAGAGTTTTATCATACTGAAGAGTATTTTGTGAAACTGTGAAGAGTAAAAGAATATCCCCCCCTTTTGTTTTTTGTGGTAAGGTCTCACTAGCCTAGGCTAACCTGAAATTCACAATGTAATATCAGGCTGGCCTCAAACTCACAGTGATTCTACAACCTCTGCCTCCCAAGTGCTGGAATTAAAGGCATGCACCATTATGCCCAGCTTCTCTATACCAGCTATTAGGAAAGCAAGAAACAGGGAAAGCTAAGAATTCTATTAGTAAGTACTGAGAACAAAAATGCATTATTAGCTCACCACAACTCAAATTTTATATTGTGGATTTAAAGGACAGAATGTGACTGCTCTAAAATGAACTCCATGGACCCAGGAGATCCAGGAGAATATACAATGTTATTTGCAACAAGATATGAATAATTCTCAAAAAAAAAAGGAAGTTTGGAATTCTAAGGTGCAAGTGAAAAGGAACCTCAGTAATCAGACACCTAGACTTTCTCGGTAATTGTCAGTGCAGTTTGTGCGAAAAGAGGGTATTCTCCAGGAGAAATAATATATTATAAATATCAAATATAGTTTCAAGAGAATAATGTAGTAAAGGAATGAATTTATGATGGGGCTTCAGAGAAAACTATGTTTAAAAAAGAGGTAAAGGCAGGCTGGAGAGATGGCTTAGCAGTTAAGTGCTTGCCTGTGAAGCCTAAGGACCCTGGTTTGAGGCTTGATTCCCCAGGATCCACATTAGACAGATGCACAAGGGGGCACACATGTCTGGAGTTTGTTTGCAGTGGCTGGAAGCCCTGGCGCATCCATTCTCTCTCACTCTTTCTCTCTCCTGCCTCTTTCTCTCTTGGTCACTCTCAAGTAAATAAGAATAAACAAAAAATATTTAATAAAAAGATGTAAAGGCCATCTTTCTAGCTACATGGTACAGCTATAAGTGTTGTTCAAGTAATCATACCAAATGATAAATTAACTAAAATTGCATGAACACATCTTGAGAAGATGAAAGTGCTGATAGAAATAGCATGTATATAATTTTATAAATTAACTCTTAATTTATTAGTATATGTATGTTGACAGAATCTAATGCTAGAAAATATCCAGAATGCTGCTGGAAACCTGTTACTATGAAATAAGCTAGAAACAGTAGAAAGAGTTGAGAGTGAGGCCAAAGAACAATGGTCTTCAGTCACCATTTTCTCCACTATTGAGGTACATCTGCTCTCAGGACCAAGATGGTAGAATCAAATTAATGTTTTACAGAAGCAACTATAAAGTTTACCAGTGTGGATACTTAAGAATGTGAAGGAAATTAGGAGAATATGCAGACACATACTTGATGACATTATTTCTATTCCTTTCTTAGGAAATTTAAGGCATGTAAAAGAAAGATAGGCTAAAAGACTGACATGAAGGCTTCTTCCAAGTAAGCATAGGCATGGACTTAATGCCCATAACCTGCTCCTTTTCTTTATTGGCAATCTTTCCTGATGTTGCCTTGTAGAGTTCATGACCTCAACTAGACACCACAGTTGTCCTATGTTCTGATTTGCTATGGTCATCTCCTTAGCTTCATAACTTGACTCTTATCTTTAATGTTCATATCTTAGTCCTGGAGACCTGATCCAATTCTCTGCATTCTTGACTGTCCTCCAATTTGTTGCAGCTGTTACTTTCCTGATGCTAACCTCAGAGCAGCCAAGTAAGCTAAGCTGGGCCTTTGCTTCTTGCCTTGTTTGATGGAGGATTTGGTTTAGTGCACATGATCCATACTACCATGTAGTCCAAACATTTATCCTGAAAGGGATGTGACCATGCTAGCACTGGTTATTTGCTGATTAAACATGGCCATATCTAACCATGTTTCAGAAGCTAAAAAAGGACTGTAAAAATCAGATCAGTGACAATGAATAGAAATTAAAGTGTGATCACAGAATGAGAAAATCACAAATGAAGACATTTGGACTCAAATAGAGACCCTCCTCAGTTACACTTAACTGTCCTCCAAATCTAAATATTTTCAGAGAAGGAAAGTTGTTCAAAATAAAATGGTTGAACTAAAATGTTGGAACATTTATACAGGTACTTCAAGCTCTGAGAAGGATTTCCTAAAGAGTGAGAAAGCAAAACTCTCTGAGCTCACACAGTACTTGTAGACCTCTTTTTAAATATCAGCACCAATAGAAGATGAATTAACTCATTCTTGACTGGTTAAATTTCAGGAGATTAATACTGATGCAGTCAAATTCAGAGATTATTTTTTGCTTCTCTTCTATTTGTAATGCTTAATAACCCCTGAGCACATTATTTAGACAAAGGAAAGTAAAAAAAAAAATTTAAAACATACACACACACAAGTGGGAATTTCAGTAGCATTAAACTAATATTTCTATGAGTGCCTAATACCAGGCTCTAAACTTGGGTTTAGGAAATATAACTGTAAACTAAGAAAGGCTTAATCTCTGCCTTCCAGGGAATAACTGTGTGCTCAACTTCAGACAGGATATATAGGCCACCCCTCCCAAAGCTCAGAGAACCTCACAGAGAGGAAGGAGATAAAAAGAATGGAAGATCAAGAAGATGGGGACCAGAACTATGAAATGCTGTCTTCTAGATAGAACATGGGGCCATTACAGTCATGAATTCATAAGAACAGTGGTTTTTGCATCACACTGATTGAGCCTGTCAATATTTTGCCATTGATGGAGGAAGGGCACACCTCCTAGAGGACCTAATTGCAGCTAATGGTTGGTGCATGGTGAGAGTCAGGTTCATCAATAGTGTAGGCACTGGTAAGTTGCCCATTCCATAGTAAATAACCTTCTACTCATGCAATCAACCCATATTTAGTTCAATGTGTAAAAACAAGACCTGAAAGTAACATGAGGATTAGTGGGGAATAAAGGTTGTTAGTGGAATAGGGAGAGGATAAAAGTGGGCAATTTGAGGTAATGAGATCAAAATATATTATACACATATATAAAAATGTCAAAAAATAGAAAAAAAAATAATTTTAAAAACTTTGAAAAGTTAAAAATGTCTAAAGATAACTCTTAGGTAGAGCCTGAGGGAAAAAAAGCTGTGGACAGAAAAAGAAAACACATTTTATTATTTAAAGAGTCAAGGGAACCCACAGGAAATGAAGACTGAACTAAAATTTAAATGATAAGTACAAATTATAAAGATAAAAGCTTTAATTGGATTTCACAGGGTAATTTAGAAGGCTGACAAGGAGCATATGTGGCTGGTATCCTTCCTAAAATGTTAACAAATTAAATCCAGCAATATATAGAGAAGCAATGTACACCATGATAAATTGGCTTTGGCACCAAAATATGTTTATTTAACATTTGAAAATTAGTCAAAATAACTTGTCACATTACTAAATTATTATTATTTCAACATATGCAGAAAGAAATTTGACATAGTTGTGATTTTAGTATTTTAACAAACCAATACTTATCAGGAAACTTTTAAATTGATATAAAAATGATTTAAGGAGACCTTTATCTATTATAAATCTTATTTTCTCCCAATGCAAAGACATGATGGTTAACACTGTCAACCTTAATGTGATTTAGAATTACAACAGAAATGAACCTTAGGCTTGTCCCTAAGGGAGTTTCTAGATTAGGTTAATTGTAAAGGGAAGACGCACTCTAAGTGTGGACAACCACATTTCAAGGGCTAGTGTCTTGGACTGTATAAAAAAGGAAAAAGTGAGCTTAGCACAAGCATTCACCATCTCTGCTTCCTGACTATAAGTGCAACGTGACTACTCAGCCAACTTCTCCTGCCACCATGCCCACTCTGCCACAATGGGACATATCCTCTGGGATTTTGAGCCAAATAAACCTATTTTTCCTTAAGCTGTTTTTGTCAGGTATATGGATACAATGATGAATAAAGTAACTAATCCATTAACTAAGCAATATATAAGTGTATTGGTAACACTGATAGGAATCAAGTAAACACAAGTTGAAAACAATCATAATAAAATTGTGACTAAAAGAATAATAGCATAAATATCAAAAGGATGAGGAGCAACCGTAAATCTAGTACAGTGATGCTGGGAATGAAAAACTTGTTTGTTTTGCATTCTGGTAGTATCTTAAAAAGTTAAAAATGTACTTACCACATAGCAAAGCAATTTTACTCCTGGGTATTTAACCAAGAAAAATGAAAGTATGTGTCTACCTAAACTCTCAATAATACTTCTATCACTAGTAGCTAAAAATAGTTACAGTTTGGGCTGGAGAGATGGGTTAGGTTAAGCACTTGCCTGTGAAGCCTAAGGACCCCGGTTCTAGGTTCAATTCCCCAGGACCCACATTAGCCAGATACATAAGGGGGTGCATGCATTTGGAGTTCATTTGCAGTGGCTGGAAGCCCTGGCACGCCTATTCTCTCCCTCTCTCTCTCTCTCTTCTCTCTCTCTGCCCCTTTCTCTGTCGCTCTCAAATAAATAAACATTTTAAAACATGGTTACAGTTTGTTCACATGACTGCTATTCAGCAACAAAAATGGGAGAAGTATTGATACATATCACAACACAATAAACTTCACATTGTGTGTATGAAAGTACAAAAACATAAAAATTACATATTATTTGATACATAGATTTATATATATATATATATAAACTTTATATATATACACACACACACATATATATAGTTTCACATATTTATGTGTAAAACTATATATATAAAAAGTTTATCTTTCTCCCTCCCCCCATCTCCCCCCCTCTATATACATTATGTAGATATAAGTTAATATACATGCATATGTAACATTCACATGTGTAAACACTACATACACACATACACATACATAGCTTTGTGTATACATACAGGAAGGGACAGGAGATAGATCAAGGAAGTGCCAAATTCTAGTCTAAAGATGTGAGGAATGGGGTTGGAGAGATGGCTTAGCGGTTAAGCGCTTGCCTGTGAAGCCTAAGGACCCTGGTTGGAGGCTCAATTCCCCAGGACCCACGTTAGCCAGATGCACAAGGGGGCGCACGTGTCTGGAGTTTGTTTGCAGTGGCTGGAAGCCCTGGTGCACTCATTCTCTCTCTCTATCCCTCTCCCTCTCTCTCTCTGCCTCCTTCCCTCTGTTGCTCTCAAATAAATAAATAAAAATAAACAAAAAATTATTTTTAAAAAAGATGTGAGGAATTCCCTTTAGATTGGGAAACTTATCTGTTCTATTCAGACCTTCTGCTGTTTTTTCCCCAGAGAGTCTCCACATGCCAAAGTACCTTGGATTACTTAGTTGAGGAGTAGAAGTAAGAAAGGCTTAGAAACAAGACACAATTTGAAACAGTAATAACAAAAAATATTTCATTTACAGAGGAAGTTGTAGTTTAGAAAACTTGTTTATATTCATTATCTCAGTCTTACAATGTGGAAACATTGTTGTTGAAAGTGTTTCAACAAGTGTTGGGAAGATTTTCTTTTGTTTCCTTGCCTCTATATGCAGATTCTATTACTCAGTAATGTCCACCTTAGCAGACTTTGAAAGGAATCTTCATAGTGATATTTTGCCATTTATTATTTTAATTATTGATTTATGTATTCAGAGACAATAAATAGAGATTTTATATATATATATATATATATATATATATATATATATATATATATATATATATATATAGGTGGTCAGAGCCTCCTGCTACTGCAAACTAATTCCAGACACATATGCATCTGGTTTTACATGGGTACTGGAGAATCATACCCAGGTTGTCAGGATTTGCAAGCAATTACCTATAAACCATGGAGCTATTTCTCTAGCTTAACTTTTATCAATGTTGAGGTTTCATTCAGGCCTAAACTTTGCACACGCATTAAAAATTAATCTACAGTTAATGCTAGTGTAGTAGGAAAATATGCATGAGAAATCTATCTCAAGATTAATATCATCAAGTTTGCTTAATTCAGAATTTCCTGATTATAGGGGCTAGGGATATGTCTCTGTGGTTAAAGATTCTTGCTTGAAAAGCCTGCCACTGCAGGTTCATGTCCCCAGTCACCCCTGTAAAGGAAGACAAGTATTCATTGGAACTGACAACAGACCCTGGAACATGCATGCACATGCACATACACGTGTGCACAAATAAATATTATAAAACTAACCTCCTTTTTACAAATATTTTACCTCATTTTCTGAGACAGTCTCTAATTTCTTACTAAAAGTATTAAAACTACATATGAAAATGAAATTTTATGTAGTAAGTAAACCTGAGGATACATGTCACTGCAATAAATATTTTTTTCCAATGAAAAGATTTGCCTCTAATGAAGATACAGATACTTGTATTGTGCACATTCTTCTATATTGCATTGAGAATTATTAGTTAGAACCCTAAATGTTGTGGTTTTACTAGTGTGTTATAAAGGCACATTTTCAAACTATAATCTATGGTATAAATTACACTGTGTTAGACTGGGATTGGTGGTTTTTTGTGATTATATGCAATAAAAACATTCAGCACCATGGTCAGCATCTCCTCTGTGGTTATGTTTCTGCAGTCTACTCAGGAACATCAAATAAGACACTGACTTCAGAGAATGTGGTCTTTAAGTTACTCAATCATTCCGAGGTTAAAGTGTGTTGATGTTCATCAATCAAGCACCCATTTAATTTCTGAATTTTCTCTATGTCATCCAGACTCTGGCTTGGGTGATCAGCATCATCTTATGGTCACATAATAGTTACAGTTCATTTGGCTAATATCATCTAAATAAATCAAACATTAAGGCTAATGTGGTCATATAACTCAGAAAGTAATATTTACTCTAGATATATATCTTTATCCATAACTGCCCATTATGTTAGTTCACTTGACCTACTGATTTTAATTAATACAATTACCTTTTGTAGAGTGTAATACAAACTGCTTTAGGTTTCTAGATATTGAAATAAGATGTGTAGGAAGATACAAATATTAGGGGGAAAACAGTATTTCACTTCAAAGAGTTCATACTCAAGGATACAATAAGCTATAGCACTGTAATACAACCTATAATTTAGATAGAAGTGCTAGAGGAACATGAAAGAAGAAACAATTCATCCCAAGAGTCAATTATGCAAGGTGTCATGTCTTACACCTGTAATACCAGTACTCAGGAGAGTAAGACAGGACAATGGATAGTTGTATGCCGTAACAAAAGCAATTCCAAAGAAGAGGGACATTTATGGTAAGACATAACTTTAAAGAGAGATAAGCAAGAGAAGAAAAATGCAGAGAACGTAAGTATATAGGCTGACATGTAAAATAGCTAAATACATAGTATTTTAGAACGTAATACCAAGGTAAGGAAATAGTTACAGTAACTACTTGTTGAGTCATTCTTCAATGTATACTTAGATCAAAACATCATACTGTATCTATTAGTATATTATTGTCTATAATTTAAATTATTTATTTACTTGCAAGAAGGGAGAGACAAAGAGAAGAGAGAGAGAGAAAGAGAATGAAAGTTCTCTGCAAACAAACTCCAGATGTATGTGCCACTTTGTGCACCTGCCTTTATATGAGTACTGGAAAATTGAATCCTGGTTGTTTTACAGGCAAAAGCCATAACCACTGAGAAATCTTTCAAACCCAGATGTTTATAATTTAAATGAATATTGCTTTTTTTAAAAAAAAAAAGCTAGTCACATATGAATTAAAAAGAGAACAAATAACATAAAAAACAAGGAACTGAAATGATAAGGTATCAAAATGGATAATTTTTCAGATAACAAATTAAGGAATATAAAAATATAAGTACTACTTTGGTAGTTTATTTTGCAAAGCTGGGTAAGAAATCTGTGTGACAATTTATCTGTGGCCTAAATACTAAACATTGGATGGACCAAGAAACCAAAATATCAAGTTCTGGCCAGATACAGTGGAAATTTTTCAGAAAGAGTAATTTAAAAGGAACTTTGGATGATATTATACCATATGTCTCCAAATTGATATGCATTTATGGGAAATTTTAAAGACTCAAAGCGAATAGATGAGCAGTGCTCAATTGTTCAATCATAGAAGCAAACAGCAATAGCAACCACAGGTCATAGCATAGTTAAGATAGAACTTTAACTGTAACTTCTCCCTAACCAAATGGATTGGTATCTAAAATCACACAATTTGTTTGGTGGCATGCCCTTCATAGTGTCTACCATGCATCCTCTCAGCCATGAGACAGAACTATGGGAAACCATGAGAACAATGGAGTGAGCACCGAAAGAAAAGAGACTATAGAAGGACATGCCTAGTGAATATATATATTGCATACTAGCTATCTTACATGTTGTTATTTTCTTCCTTTTGTCTTCAAAAAGTCACACCCTGAGCTGGACAGATGGCTTAGCGGTTAAGGCACATGCCTACAAAGCCAAAGGACCGAGGTTCAACTTCCCAGGACCCACATAAGCACAAGGTGGAGCAGGTATCTGGAATTCCTTTGCAGCGGCTTGAGGCCCTAGTGCTAGCGCTCACTCTCCCTCTCTTTCAAATAAATAAATTAAAATAAAATACTTTTTAGAAAGTTACACCCCTACTAGGTTTTTTTTTATTATAGCTATTAAGTTTTTGGGTAAAATATAGTCCAAACAAACTACAGTTTCAACAATTTATGAAGTATTTTTTAGACCTAATTATATTGTACTGTGTATGGTAATTTACAAGATCATGCTTCCCTCCTGGGTTGACACAATAAATGTACCTCAAAAGCTACAGTTATTATGTTTGGGTATCAATTTTCTAAACTTTCAATTTCTGGCACAGTAACTCAATTCTGAGCATATATTTAAAACAGACATGGTTTCAAATCACATTTCATTAATGAGTTCTGTTTTAAATGAGTTTCTTAATATAAGTAATGCTACTTTGTGCTTGATTTGTTCAAAAGCTATTTAAAATCCCTTGAACCTCAAATGTATGACTGTGTTTTTTAATGCTGCTCTCATTTATGGCAGGACTTGTAAAGAGGCAGATGTATTTCAACGCATTCTTTCTTTTTTGTCTAATCCTCTAAAGGAAACTAATTGTGCTTCTTTAACACAAAGTGACAATTTTTATTTAAGTTTATTTAATTTTTAAAACATTATTTAAAATAGTCAATCGTGAACATTAATGAGAAACATATGTGTCATGCCATATATTCTAAATATTAATGCAAAACAATGATCCAGTCAACATGGGGTTAGGTTTTCTAGCCTGGTTGTGCACATGTAATATCAGGGAGCATGAGAGGATTGGCTTAGGTGTGTGACCAACCATTCATGACTATGTGTGGTGTAAAAGGCTTGCTTCTGTTGCAGCTCTCAGCAGCCCAGAGAAACCATCTTTTACATTTAGTGAGACACACTCCAGGATGTTAACACTTGACTATTTCCAAGAGCCTCTGTTCACACCAGCTCTAGAGTAAACATCATGAAATAAGGAGCCTCAAGCTGCTAAAAAACACACAAAGCAACAAGGCAAAATAGTTCCAAATGCTGTAAAAATGGAAAATGTTTCATGAACAACTGCCCATTTGTTCAGTAAGTGCCCACCATGTAGGAGGGTAAATAAAACTCAGTACCTGTTAGATTTATAGGCAAATAACCATTATCTGCTATGTGTAGATGAGTGGAGGATAATTTTATGCAAACCGCAATAAGTAAACTCAAATAGTATAAACGAAGTCTATACAGTAAGAGCAGGAAGTCCAAGAGGGAAAAAAAAAATAAGGAAATGGCATTTTCTGTGTGGCCTATCACCAACCTGGGAAATCCATTTCAGAGCAAAATCCTGGAACAGGATTTTATGAAGGGAACGGCTTGAAATAGAATCCCTTAAGTCTTGTGTGGTGACTTCATCCCTTAAGCAACAGTCTTCCCTCCAAGATCTAATTACTAATTGGTCTTCTGTAGAATATTGTGGAAATGTGCACTCACTCTAGTTTTTACATTACAGGACATATAAATTCTTTGGGAGGTTTGATGGAGAAATCTTTTTTATTATTATTAACTAATCAGGTTCAGTCAAGTATTACCAAGCGCCAAATGCCCTAACTAATGGAGCTTAGAATTTTATGAATTTGTGTCTCAGAGACTAATAGCTACCTCAGAGTCTTAAAAGATGTTCCAAAAGCAGGATGTCTGACTTTAGCCAAGTTTAAAATATCTTTCAATTCTGTGTACCTTAAATTTAGAAATGAAACTGACATTTTCAGGTTCAAATTTCATTTACTTTTGATCTAATACAGTTTCTCAACTGTGTTTGGAAGATGAAAAAGAAAATATTTAAAAGATTATATTAAATGCCTATAAGTAGATTCATTTAACTAAGGGCATCAAGTTATTTCTAGCAAGCTATATTTTGATGAGGCATGTGTCAAAGAATCTGACATTTGCACTTTTCATCTGAAAAATCACATGAGTTTTAAAACAAAAGAAAATGATCATACAAGCAAGACCAGTATAAGTTTTAGTGAAACTAATTTTACTTTAGTTTTGTTAGATGAAAAGCTCCTGTGATTTCACATTATGGGACAGAGCACAACATTCTTGAGTTTGTAGAGGCTTTGAAATTAGAAATAACTGCTTTATATATGTGTTCTGAAGAAAAGAAGGAAGAATTGAAAGCAAGGTTAAAGAAAGATGAGTAGAAGATGGGGGGCAGAATGCATTTTAAGTGTCCATTAAGCACGAATCACATGCTCTCACACACATTTGTCTTTGGCTGATAGCTGTGATATATTGGGGAAAAAAATGACCCTAAACCTGCACCTAAAGTTATTTCACTGGAACACTGAACTGGTATAGGATTCAGGGAAGGTGATAGCAATGACATACTTCTTCATTGTTCATTAGTTTCTTTACTCCCAAGTCACTACAGTGATAAAGAGTACCCACATAGCAAACTAAAATCCAACACAAGTGGGTAACAAGGTGCAACATAAACTTCAAAACAGAAGCAGATAGAGAGAGATTGCTAACAACTACAATTCATTTGTGTCATCATTGGCATTAATGTGGGAAGTATGGAGTGAGATGGCAAGACATTTGATGGTCCTAGGAAGCAAAATCCCCAAGAAGTGACCTTGTCAAGGGTAGCATAACACTTGAAAGGGTGACTGAAAGTGACTTCCATAAAGGATGAAATAGAAAATTTATCTTATAATTTCATTATTCAATTCCTTTTGTATTTATAACAGCTCCTTCATCTACCCATGTATTCTGAGGCTTGGTCTACTAAATATATCTGAGTCCTTGGAAATACTGCCTGTGTTTTTTAATATGAGTCTGTGTGTATGGTCTTGACTTTGTCCTCCATCCCCAAGATTTCTTTTTATTTGACTAACCATTAATTTTATTGCTATAATTTCTGTTTGATCATTTTTAACCACTTCAATTTCCTTTAATTTGTTAATATTTTTTCATAGTTATGACTTTATTCCAGTTTACTTGCTATATTATTGAGTTTGTAGACTGCTTTATCAGGATCTTGAATATATTTTTAACTCATGCACCTGCCTATCTGAGGTGTTGATAAGGTCATTTATTGTCAGAAGTAGTACCCTAGCCAGGCATGGCAGTGCATGCCTTTAATCCCAACACTCAGGAAGCCAAGGTAGGAGGATCATGGTAAGTATGAACCAACCTGAGACTACATAGTGAATTTTAGGTCAGCCTGGGCTGGAGTGAAACCTTACCTCAAACGTCCCCCCCCACACACACACACACACTCACAAAAAAAGAAATAGAGCTCTAAATGCTTTCTTTGACATTTCAGCTATCTCACTTTCTGTTCCCATTGTGAAGGAGTAGTTTGGGGTGTCTTGGGATGGCTTATTGTCCCTTACTCTTTTTGAGTTTACTTGCTGTTACAGGCATTTAGGGAGATAGATGTACCCCCTCCACCCTTTTATTTTTTCCCTTTTTTCCTTCTGTTAAGAATAAAATGTATGGGAAAATGTACAAGATATTGGGATAGGTAAAAGGATTTTGTTGGTAAAACTCTAAAACACAGGCAACCAGATAAAATGTGTGTTTAATGCAGTACTATTTATTACAGCCAAACTGTAAAACCAACTGTTGCAGTCCGGTTCGCATTGCTGTTAGAAATCACCCAAGCAAGAGCAGCTGCTGGGAAAAAAGAGATTTATTTTGGCTTACAGGCTTGAGGGGAAGCTCCATGATGGCAGGGGAAAACGATGGCATGAGCAGAGGGTGGACATCACCCCCTGGCCAACATAGGGTAGACCACAGCAACAGGAGGGTGTGCCAAACACTGGCATGGGGAAACTGGCTATAAAGCCCATAAGCCCACCCCCAACAATACACTCCCTCCAGGAGGCATTAATTCCCAAATATCCATCAGCTGGGAGCTAGCATTCACAACACCTAAGTTTATGGGGGACACCTGAAGCAAACCACCACACCAACTAAGATGACTGTCCATAGGTAGAAATAAAATGGCATATAATATACACATTGGAATATTATTCACCCTCACAAAGGATGAAATCCTGTCATTTGCAACAATGTGGATCAAACTGTATTAAGTGAAACAACAAAGGTACAGAAAAAGAAATACCGCATATTATTACTCACTCCTGAAACGTAAGAAACATAAACATAGAGTAGAGAGTAGGGTTCACAAGAGGCTAGCAAGTGTAGGGTGAAAAAAGCATAATGAAGAGGATGGATAGTATGTATCAAATAGAGTTGAAGGAAAAGTCATTGTAATGCTCTATAGCACAGTAGGATAACTAGAGTTTAAAACAACCAATTATACTTCTCAAAATAATTATTAAAAAATCATTTGAAGTTTCCCACTACACAAAATGAGAATATCTTAGGATTTGAACATTATGCATTAGACACATGTACTGAATCATAACATTCTATCCATAAAACTCCAAGTATTAATGAAAAATAAAAATGAAATTAAGATTATCCTAGTACACAAGAGCGAATGATAAAATTTTGTGTGCTAAAATAGGATAAAAGAATAAAAGTATATGTATGAAGAAATAAAATGAATTTAAGAGAAAAGAATATGTAGTAAAGATAGGCAAATGCTACAAAATTTGAAACAAGTTTCCTAGTGTGTAGCTGTTTGTATATGTGCTGTCTACATACAGAAAGGGAGTTAGTGAAAAGGGAGAGAGGGGGTAGGGAAGGAACAGGGAATGAGACAGAAGAAAGAAGTAGGGAAAGAGAGAAGAAAGGGAAAAGTTAAATGTTTAAAATTCAAGTTAAAAATGGCAAGATTTAATTTTGGCTCCATACTTAAGCTGGGCTTATGTTACTTAATGGAAAATAATGTATTTCAACCCTGGAATCATGGATTTATTTTTCACCTAACCAAAGTTACAGTTGCCAACTGGCAGTTGCTAAGAACTAATTTGGAATGAACTGGCCATTTGGGTTCTATTTCTAATGACCTGAAGGTTATGTCATAAACATCCATGTGACAGCAATAACTTTTCTTATAATGTAATTAAGGAGTATTTCTTGGTGGCCAAGTGACTTTCAAGCCATTCCAACAGAGGTGTGTGACCATTGTCATGTGCTTTTCAGTTTTATTTCTTTTATTAATTGAGCTAAGGCGTCATAGGAAACACCTGGCTGCAAATATGGCCATAGCTTGAACTTAGCCCATCTTGTCAGATGCTATTTCACTACTATTTCTATTCTGTTAGCCCCAAAGTACCTAGGACACATGCTAATATATCTGTTATGAGAGAAAAATGGCATTCAATTAATGTCTCTAACTCAAGGGCTTTGTGTGGCAGATTACTAAAGAGATGGTATGCTTTCTTGTTATAAGAATAAAATTCATAGGTAAACTTTTAAATAAAAAGATAAAGGTAGAGAAAACACAAGCTTGAGCTACAGATGTGTGGGAAATATGGCTGAGATAACCAAAATATGAAACATTTGTTCTATAATTGCCAAGTGATAGACTTCTAACTCTTTAACGCTAAGGTTTCTGTCATGTTCTTTTAGCATCAGTTCTTATGAGAGTGCCCTATCCTGTACAGGTACTATGTACAAAAATAATGACTCTCAGCTGGGCGTGGTGGTACACACCTTTAATCCCAGCACTCGGGAGGCAGAGGTAGGAGGATCACTGTGAGTTCAAGGCCACCCTGAGACTCCATAGTGAATTCTAGGTCAGCCAGAGCTAGAGTGAGACCCTACCCTGGAAAAAAAAATATAATAATGACTCTCCACTCACCTCTTCCTCAGTTTCTATGGACCCACATTATAGCTTGGCATAGTCTGCATTGATCTGAATGCCATTTTTTTATTTTTATGTATCTCTGAGGGATTTACATATAACCCTTCAAGTCAGAAACTTATGTCTATTCCATCATTGTATAACCAATTTTAAAGAAATATCTGTCCATAATTGCTGGTTAAATTAATCAAAAATATAGATATGATAGTCCCCTCCCTCACCACGTTATATGCACTTCTCAACAAAAACACTCATGAATGAACAATGATTATACTTTATTTCAAGAAATTTCTACCTGAAAAACTGTGTATGTCTGTATATATAAACACCTAATATATAAAGCTTATTAGATAATATGTTCATTTGACTGCATGTTTTAAGGATCATCAGGTTGGCATAGAACACAACTTTTTTCTCAGTGTGATTCAATTTATAATAGAATTTGTAAAGAAGAAAAGCATAGGGATTTATGATTTGTTATCCAAATGGCCCATGTCCCTCCCTGGCCTGACTCTTGGATCAATACTATGATGTCATAATGGTTCTCTTACATCATATTGGTTGTCAATGGAGGTTGTGAACTCAAGAAGAATATGTATTATAAAGGCTCCTTTAAAATAAAAACTCTCCTTTGTGCTAAGATGTGCATCGTGAGTTCAGTTTGAAAAGTGAGAAGATGGCTGCATTAACGTCCAGTGGATGTGGGCTTTTTGGACCACAGTGGCCGTTTGATGATGTCCCAAAGGCAGTCGCAAGGTAAGAATTTCCTATAGCTTATTGAAACAAATCAGAATTTAAGACTAAAGATTGCATGTGTGGACTATTTTAAAATATAATTGTCATGCCTCTATTTTCTGTTATGTATATATAAAATATAGAATAATTCTGCTTCAAGTAATAAATAGCAACACATAACTCTTCTATAATAAATCTTGTACACAGTTCCTTATGGCTGCAGGAAATATGCAAATAGTCAACACCCCAGACCACATTCTTCAGGGTCATGTCCTTGTTGGCTTTCCCAAACTTATTTGTCGTCGCGCTTTCATGCAAACCTATCTCTCCATCTCACAGTACTGCTTGTTGCCTAGACACTGTGGTGTTGCAAGCTTTTCTGTCTTTCATACAGTAATGTCTTTCACTAGAACATCTCTGTCAGGAGTTCTGTTAAAATTGTTTTACTCATCCTTTGAGAGTCATCCTCTGAGGCTCAGTCCCCTAAGGCAAACAGATTTCTTCCTCTTGATGCTGCCATTATAATGGGCATCAATGTGTTTAAAAAGCTTTCTTTAATTACCTGACAACTAATCTGTACACTCGTTGAAGACAGTGAGTATCTTCTATGTAGCACCAGTTCTAAGATGGGGACGATAATTAGGGGTCCAAAATTTAATACCTTCTCTATCACTTTTACAAGAGAAGTAAAAGCAAAAGGATGTCCACAAAGTACAGAACCTGCAGCAGAGGACCAGAGAAGGCACTTCATTAGTCTGGAACACAAAAATAAATAAATAAATAAAATAAATAGCTGCTAAGAGACCTGAGGAGATAAACTACACCTCACACTTCATCCAAGCCAGAGCTGAAAGCACAGAGGAGTTGGGGAGATGAACAAGAGTGTTGCTTCCATGCTGAACTGGATAATCAGCTCCAGGATGAAGAAGACAGACCCTGAGCATACTCAACCCTTACCAAAGCAGAGATCCAGATGCTCCTAAGAGTTCACCACTGAAGTAGACTTAAAACTCATCCACCACAGCACAGAGAATTTTGTGGAAGAGGGGAAAGAAAGACTATAAGAGCCACAGGTTGAGACATCATGCCCAGAGGCATTCCCTCCCCACCCCACCCCAAAATACCTGACTGCTGCTCCCACAACATATAACCCACAATGCAACAGGGAATACCTGCAACCCCACTGAGGAGAGTACCCAGAGGAGTGGGGACAGGAATGAGGGAAAAGAGGGTACCAACACATATGTATCCATACAAACTATGCCATTAATAACAATGATAATAAATGAGAAAGTAAAACATAAAGAATTAAGCCGTATGGCTAACAAAGGAAAAGTGATACTAATTAGTCTGTTTAAAATCCACTTTCGAGCCAGGTGTGGTGGCATAGATGATAGACAGATGGATGATATCTATATCATGCCTTTAGAATAGTCTTATTTCTCAGATGAAAGGAGGAAGCTAGTAAGGCAGAAAAACACTTAAGCAATAACATCCCAATTCCTCAAAAAAAAAAAAAAAATCTATGGAAAAAAAACTATCAACTCACTCCCATTTCCGTCAACAAGAGGCAAGCAAGAATCCTAGATTTCTACCCACATCTTTTCAATCACCTAGTGGTAATCAGACTGTGGTAACAAGACCAGCGGATACCACACAGGAAGTAGAATGGAGCACACCTGTCTTCAGGGGTGTCCAGAGAGGGGAGTCCAGAGAGCCACCCTCATATGTTAGTAGTAAAATGGCAACTTACCTTCCCAAAGTTGTGTAGTGTCAGAAGATGCCTACTAGAACTGATTTAAATAAGATCCAGAAACTCATAATTCAACACCTAAATTTAAAAATCATGTATTATAACAAGAACCAGGAAAAATCTCAACTTGAAACTATCAACAGAGGCTCTCACTAAAATGACACAGATGTTGGAATTAGCTGGCAGACATTTTAAAGCAGCCATCGGAACACTTCACTATGAAATTGTGAACATACTTGACACAAATAACTAGAATTTCAGCAAAATGAACAGACTATATAAAGAAACAAATAGAAA
The DNA here is from genome assembly GCF_020740685.1 of Jaculus jaculus. Lineage (NCBI taxonomy): Eukaryota > Metazoa > Chordata > Mammalia > Rodentia > Dipodidae > Jaculus > Jaculus jaculus. Next base: position 306,586,588 of record NC_059102.1, read on the forward strand.
TTTTAGACCTGGAAAATACAACATAAAAAATAAATAAAAATCTTCATGGTTGGCTGAATGGTAGAAGAATGAAAAAAGTAGACAAAAGAATCAGTGAATTTGAACTGGTATAGCACATTCCCATAATCCCAGAATTTGTGAGATTCAGGAAGGAGAATCAAGATAGAAGATTATCTTAGGCTACACAGTGAGTTCAAGGCCAGCCTACATATAATGAGACCCCCCCCCCCAAATCAGTGAATTTGAAAATGGAACAAAAAAAGTTATCATTGGGCTGGAGAGATGGCTTAGTGGTTAAGCGCTTGCCTGAGAAGCCTAAGGACCCCGGTTCGAGGCTCGGTTCCCCAGGTCCCACGTTAGCCAGATGCACAAGGGGGCGCATGCGTCTGGAGTTCGTTTGCAGAGGCTGTAAGCCCTGGCTCGCCCATTCTCCCTCTCTCCCTCTATCTGTCTTTCTCTCTGTCTGTCACTCTCAAATAAATAAATAAAAAAAATAAAAAATAAAAAGTTATCATTAAGCACACAGATTAGGGCTGAAGAGATGGCTTACTGGTTAAGGCACTACCCTGCAAAGCCAAAGGATACAGTTTTGACATCCCAGGACCCATGTAAACCAGATGCACAAGGTGGCATATGTGGCTGGAGTTTGTTTGTAGTGGCTAGAGGCCCTTGAACACCCAGTCAGTGCCTCTCTCTCTCTCTCTCTCTCTCTCTCTCTCTCTCTCTCTCTCTCTCTCTCCCTCCCTCTTCAAATAAATAAGTAAAAATAAATATTTTTAAAAAAACAGATTAAGGGACTAGAATGATGGTTAAGCATTTTAAAGGAACTTGCTTGCAAAGCCTGATGATGTGTGTTTGATTCCCCAGTATCCAAGTAAAGCTAAATACACAAGGTGATACATGTGTCTGGAGTTCACTTGCAGTGGCAGGAGGACCTGATGCACCTATATTCTTTCTCTTTCTCTCTCTCTCTCTCTCTGGCTGATTCTTTCTCTCTGTCTTCAATATACATACACACACATACATACATACATGCATATGCATACACACACACACACACACACAGAGAGAGAGAGAGAGAGAGAGAGAGAGAGAGAGAATGATCCACAGGATTTATAGTAAATGATCTCAAATTCATGTAATCAGAAGAGGATGAAACTCATAAAGAATTAAAAGAAATAGTGTTAGAAGGCATTTCCCATATTTAGCAAAAGACAAGCTTACAGATTCAAGAAGCTGAATACTTTGAGTTTATGATAAGTGTAAAGTATTTGATGATAACAGATAGTGTGCTAAAAATTCAGAAAATCAAATGTTGATTTCTGAAGTAAGAGATAAATGATAGTGCATAGGTGAGAAACAATTCAACTGACTCTTATTTTGTAGCTGAGTCTGGTCTGAAGCTTATGATGTACACCAGGCTGGTCTCGTACTTGGGGCATTCCTGCTGTCTCAGCTTCCCAGGTGCAGTGACAATAGGTGTAGGTTGCCACATCTGGCTCTTTCAATGACACTTGCCCATTAGAAATCACAGAAACACAAAGTAATACAATGTTCAAATGGTGAAATCATGCTAACTTTGATGTTGAACCTTGTAAAATCCAGAAGAAATTAAGGGGACTCATGAAATTCTTAAATGAATGAAAACTCAATAAAAGACATGCTTACACTGTACTAACATAAATTTCCTGGTATTTGTATTGCTACTGATTTATACAGGATGCAATCATTGGGTGAAAGTAGATGAAGGCACACAGATAGCTTCATGCTTTGTTTGCCACTTTCTGTAAGGAAAACGTTTTAGGAAGTGACTAAAAGAATGTAATTGTACTGTAATTTGAAAAGGGGTATTGATTTTTGTTTTAATTTTGCTATTAAATTATATGATGTCTCTATATACTTTGGATATTAGCCCTTTGTCAAATATATGATTTATAAATATTACCCATTACTCTACAGATTGACTTTTCATTCTGTTGTTTACATTATTGTACAAAATACTTTTAGTTTGATGCAACTATACTTACTGTAAGATCCCATGTTTCGGCACCATATGTAAGGTTCAGGAATGACCAGATCACGCAAGACAACTCTAAAGCACAGTAAAAGTTTTATTAGGGAAAGATACGAGCTGCCAGGCTGTCTTGTGAGAGAAGAGCACAGCACCTTGGGTTTGTAAATGTTGGGTTTTATAAGACCTATCTGCTGGGTGGGGGGCAGAGGAATGGGTGGCTTCTTTGTAAAGTTAAGTATGGGAATTTTCCAGTTAATCCCAAAATTAGGTGGCTCCTGAGATAAGGTAAACAGGAAACTAGTTTAGGGGCAATCACTAGATTATGGTCAGGCAGTTAGGCTGTGTCACCAAATCAGAGGTTAGGTGGCTTCTTGCAGTAAGATCAACAGAAAACTGTGACCTAGGGGCAAGGAGAAATAATGGGTGGGGTGGTTTGTGAGGAATGTAGTCAGCTTGGTTCTTGTATTTTCCCATAAGATCTCTTCTCATTGCCATTTTGTCATTCATAGTGACTCCATCTTGTGACCTGGTCTGACCTAACAGTTTATCTAATCTTTCCTTTTTTGCATGACTTCGGTGGCATATTCATAAAAATCATTGCCAAGACCAATGTCGGGAAGCTTTTCCTTGGCTTTCATCTAAGAGTTATATTGTTTTAGATCCTATATTTATGTTTTTAATCCACCTTGAGTCTCTGTCTGGATACCTAGTTTTACTAGCACCATTTACTAGGCTATTATTTCCCAATTGTGTATTATTGGTACTACTGTCAAAGATTGTTTGACCTTATTTGAATGAATAAAGAAACAAAATCCACAATTATGTGTTGTCTACAAGAGTCTCACTTGGGACTTATAGAACACACATAAATTGAAACAAAAAGACTGGAAAAAGAAATTCCATGCAGAAAATAGCCAAGAGAAAGCTGGCTAATGTGGTTATACTTATATTACAAACAGTACTTAATGTCAAAAACTATCAAAAGAGAAGGACATTATACATTTATTAAAAGGGTCAATTCACCAGGTATACATGGAAATTTATAAACAAACACTCAACTCAGTGCACATAAATATGTAAAGCAAATAATTGGGAGTACTGAAGCAACAAATGAGTATTTAAAACATAATGGTAGCAGATAATTTAAATAAACATCTTTTAATAATGCATAGAACATCCTCACAGAAATTCAGTTAGGAGAAGAGGATTTGAATAAACAAGAGCCACATTCTAATCTTATTTTGCTGACAATATTATTGACCAAACTATGGACTTAATAGCAAATAGAGTATGTTATATTCCTTTTTGGTGCATTTGGAGCATACTCAGAGTATATCATATGATGATGCCAAAAATGTTGTCAAGTTTAAGAAGATAAAAGACCATACCACTCATCTTTTCTGACCACAATGGAATGAAACTAAACCTCAATACGGGAGAAAAAAATTAGAGAATTCATGAGTATGTGGAAACTAAGCAGCATACTGTGGAATCACAGTTGGGTCAAGCAAGAAATCAAAAGAGAATTTAGAAAATACTCTGAGATAAATTAAAAAATATATAACACTCAAAGTCAAGAGATATAAAGCAATAAGAAGAAGAATGTTTACACTGATATATACCTTTATTTTTAAAATAACCATATAACTATACTCCACAAAGTATTTCACAAGTAGAAAAATGTATATTCAAAGTTACTAAAAAGAAATAATTAATAAAGATTAAAGCAAAATTCAACAAAACTGAGAGTAGAAAAATAATAGAAAAAAATTAATGAACTTTTTAAAACTTTTTAAAATTTTTTTAGAGAGAGTGAGAGGAGAGGAGAGAGGGAGAATTGAAGCATCAAGGCCTCAGTCACTGCAATTGAACTCCAGACACCTGCACCACCTAGTGGGCATGTGCGATCTTGTGCTTGTCTCACCTTTATGTGGCTTATGTGGGATCTGGAGAGTTGAACGTGGGTCTTCAAGGCTTCTCAGGCAAGTGCCTTATTTGCTAAGGCATCTCTCCAACACCCCCCCTTTTTAAAGCATTAATTGTTTGTCTTTTTTTTTTTAAGAGAGAGGAGGAGTTTTTTAGGATAAACAAAACTGACAAATCTTTAGCTAGAGTTAGCTTAGAACAGTGGCTCACACCAGTAGTCTCAACACTCAAAAGTTTGAGGCAGGAAGATTACTGTGAGTTTGAGGCCAACTTGACTTATATAGGAAGTTCCATGCCAAGCTGGGATATAGAATGAAACCTTTTCTCAAGGAAAGTTAAATTTAAAATAAAGGCAAAACCACCACCACCATCAACATCAAAACTTTAGCTATATTAAATAAACAAAGATGACTCACATAAAGTAAAAGTTTAAAGGGAAGCATTATAATTAACAAAACAAAACATAAAAATGATCATGAGGCTACTGTGAATAATTACATGCCAACTAACTGGATATCCTAGAAGAAATTATTAAATTCCTAGAAACAATTTACCAAAGTCAAATCATGAAAAAAATAGGTTTCAAGTAAGAAGACTGAATATTAAAAGAACAATAAAAAATTCCCAATAAAAAGCCAGGTGTGGTGGCGCAAGCCTTTAATCCCAGCACTCAGGAGGCAGAGGTAGGAGGAGACTACATAGTGAATTCTAGGTCAACCTAATCTAGAGTGAGACCCTTGTATGTCCTCTGTTGCAGTCAGGTTCGCATTGCTGGTAGAAATCACCCAACAGCATGAGCAGAGGGTGGACATCACCCCAGGCCCACAAAAGGTAGACCATAGCAACAGGAGAGTGTGACAAACACTGGCAAACTGGGAAACTGGATATAACAACCATAAGCCTGCCCTAACAATACACTGCCTCCAGGAGACATTAATTTCCAAATCTCCATCAGCTGGGAGCCTAGCATTCAGAACACCTAAGTTTATGGGGGATGCCTGAATCAAACCACCACTCTCTGCCCCTGACTCCCATAAATTGATATGCATACATGACATAAAATACAATGTCCAACTTTAAAAGACCCCATAGTTTTTATTTATCCCAATGACATTCATACATCCTCATAGTACAAGATCTTGTAACTGAACCATAATACCAAAAAATCTCCCCCAAATCCCAAAATAGCACAGAATAAATATTCACATTGCGAAAGATGGCATTGGGCATAGCAAAGAAATATTCAACCAATACAAGATTTAAAACAACCAGGGCAAACATCAGACTCTGTAGCTTCAAGTCCAACCACTCTAGCCAGTGACAAAACTCCAAGTCCGATAATTCTAACCAGCAACAAGTCTCTGGGGTTCCAATTCTGCTCCTCCAGCTAGGCTACTCACAGACCTGGAAAACTTCATCTAGGGCCAGCAGCTCCCCTCAGCAGCCATCTCTTGGCCTTGGCATCTCCACTGGGTCTCCACTGCAATACAAGGTTCATCCTCATGGCTCCATATCGGGTCTCCACGTAGGCATCCAGCAAACCTGCTTCACATTGCCCAGGGCCATTTCCAAAACACAAGACTTGTGTTGCAAACTCAATGACTCTCTCTTGCCTACATTTCTTATACGCCACAATACCAGGTTGGGTGCCAATTTGTTAATCCAAGGGGCAATAAAGCAGACTTTCAAAGAACAGGACACTCCTTGAGCACTCAGACCCCTTCAAAAAAGTCTACATTCTTCCTGTTGCCCCAGTGCAGGTCAGCTGGCCCAATATCAATAGTTTTTATCTCAAACAATTTGCAGGTGAACAGGCAGCAGTTTAGGCCCAAAGATTTCATTGTTCTGTGCCATACCCCTCTGCTCATACTAGTTCATTTCTATACAAAGCAATCCTGTGCAACTTCTCAGGACACGGGCATGTCAGCAAGCTTCTCACACAAATAGCTAGCCCAGTCCAGGCAAAGCTCTTTCTCACCCTCATAAACCATAGTTCTTACTGCATTCAGGTCTTGCAGCTCAGACCAGAATAGTCCATCAAGCTGTACTTATAGCACTGCAAGGCATCTCTTAGGCCAAATTTTCAAATCCTTCCAGATTCCTCTTAAAAATCAGCTCCAAAAGGCCAAAGCCACACAGTCAGGTGTCTAGCAGCAATCCCACTCCTCGGTACCAGTTTACTCTTGCAGTCAGGTTTGCATTGCTGATAGAAGTCACCCAACCAAGAGCAGCTTGTGGAAAAAAGGAGGTATATTTTGTCTTACAGGCTCAAGGTGGAAGCTCCATGATGGCAGGGAAAATGACATGAGCAGAGGGTGGACATCACCCCCTAGTCAACATAAGGTGGACCATAGCAAAAGGAGGGTGTGCCAAACACTGGCAAGAGGACACTGGCTATAACACCCATAAGGCCGCCCCTAACAATAACACTGCCTCCAGGATGTGATAATTCCCAAATCCCCATCAGCTGGGAACACAGCATTAGAACACCTAATTTTATGGGGGAAGCCTGAATCAAACCACCACATCCTCCTTTGTCCCATTCCACTGAAGGCACTCCTTGATAGGGGTATCCATAGTAACTGTGTGTTCAAGAATGCAACAGTCAGTTTCCCTGGTTTGATGAATTTTGAGTCTCTCGGTGTCATCTCCCTGGAATAAGTTCTCTGGTGACCCATGAGAGAAGCACTTACACTTAAACAGCCACTCTCTATAATGCTTCCTGGGCCTTAGAGGATGTAATAGAGATGAATTGTTTCATACTAGGCAGGCACTCAGCTTTCTCTTATTCTGATGGATCTCCTAGGCATTGGCCATAATCTGTGAAAAACAGATTTTCTAAACAAAAGTGAGAGCAGCCATTGACTAAATGGGATAACCATACATATTTAGAATATTTATATATTTAGAAGGCTTCCTGGGCATAACCTCTATTTAGCCAAAGAACAGTGAAAGCTTCCCTCCAAGCCATAGGCTTTTGGCTTGGTATAAGGCATGAATTCCCTCCCACTGAATGGGCCTATTATCCGATCAGAGAGTAGCTGATTGCTCCCATAATTAATGCATCACTAACTATTTCACCAGTAGGTTCTTCAGTCCTGACTGGTTGGTTTATAGCTTGCATGATCCACTGCTTATTCACACTGTTGAACTTTCATCACATAGTACTTTCCAGCACTATCACAGCTAACCAGCAGTATACTGGCTTCCATCTGAGTTCTAACTTGATTTCTCAATGTCCTGAAACCATAGCCAGTGGTACCATCAGCAATAGGGACTTATCATCTGGTTCTTTGTTCTTTGGCAATGGCCTGCATTGTCTTGGAGCCTCATGATACTGCCTGGCAGTTCACTGTGGGGCATATCTCAGTTCTTGCACTGGGATTTATCAACAACAGCCTATGGTTTTATGGTAAATATTTTTCTACCCAAGCAGGGTACTTTTGCCCAAACAAATAATATCACTACTGGCATAGAGACAGACATATTGATCAGGATATGATGAGAGCTCTTAAATAAACTATAATACAAGTTTTATTCAGACAAGAGCCACCTTCTAATCTTATTTTTAGAAAGAGTAACTAAGTTGGCCTAATTCTTAATTAGGTGTTTGGTAGAATTAATTATTGAAGCTATTTGTATTTCAAGTGTTCTTTATGGAAAAGATTATAATTTTGTATTCAATTTATCTGAGAAAGCTAGAATTGTAAAGTTTTCTGTTTCTTATTTCAGTTTAAGTGATGTCTACCTTTCAAGGCATTTGTTCCTTTCACTTAAGCTGTTGAGCTCAGTAGCATAAAGTTGTTCACAATGTTTCCCTATTACTATTTTTAAATGCACAGAATCTTAACAATGCACTTTTTCTTACTTTCTTATATCATTTATCTCTATGTCTACCTTATCTGTCTGTTACTATATTCTCTGCTCAGTTTGATCAGTCTGACAGAAATACAAAATAATGATCAATAAATTTGAGCAGTTTACCAAAACAACAGGCAAATGATTTAAGCAAACAAAAATATGATCATGTAACTAATCATCAATGTGTAATTAAAATCAAGCAGGATACCCCTCCCTATACACCTAGTAGAATGACTAAACAGAACAAATTTTATTTTTATTTATTAGAAAGAGGGAGGGGGGGCATGCTAGAGCCTCTAGCCATTGCAAACAAACTCCAGATGCATGTGTCACCATAAGCATCTGGCTTATGTTGTTTCTGAGGCATTGAACCTAGGTCCTTAGGCTTCACAGGCAAGTGCCTCAACTGCTAGGCTATCTCTCCAGCCATAAACAGACAAAAACCTGACAATACCAAGTGCTGAAAGGCACATGAATCATTCTGAATTCGTACTCTGTGAGTAGACTGCAAAATGGCACACCTACTTTGGAAAACAGTTTGGCACTTGTCTAGCATTATGCATATATTTGCCATACTTCTGAGCAATCCTGATCTTAGTGTGTCTAGGAGTAAAGAAAACCAGTGCACAAAATTCCTGTATGGAAATGTATTAGCTTTCTTCATAGTTACCAAAAGCTAAAAATAATCCAAATGAATGTCAAGAACTCACTGTGTAACCAAGGGTAATCTTGAATTTCTAATACTCCTGCCTCCTCCTCCTTCTAAGTGCTAGTATTATAGGCAAGTAGGCCACAATGCCTAGTTTACGCTGTGCATCCTAAATAAGCACTCTACCAGCTGAGCTACATCCTCCATCCCCTTAATATCTTTAAAGTGTGACAAGGGCAGGCAGATGTTGGTGATTGTTTTATAAGCATTTCTTTTTCTAGCTCAGGTTCACATTTTTGTAACACTGAATATTTAGTCAATGCCAAGTACAAGAAGGTCCTAATCCAAACATACAGAATTGAACAGAACAAATTATCTGAGCTCAGACAGCTTACAATGAAAGAATTTGTATTGTATTATCTCCTCATGTTAATGTATACTTGTGGTTTGAATAGTTGGCCCCCAATATATTCAGTGTTTTATTAGTTTGTAGTTTGCATCTGCAGCCACCTGGCTGGAGGTGATGTTACTGGGTGGATTTTGGGATCCAGCCCTCAGGTGTGGTGTTTGATTTGACATTCCAATCTAAAGATATGCAAAGTGCCTACTTCCACCTGGAGTACCTGAAGGGTGCTCTGAGGCTTTTGGCTTGTGGCTTCTTTCTCTCTCTCTGCTTGGACCTTTGAAAACAGGGCCCGCTTCTTCTGCCATTATGGAACTTCCCCTGTATCTGTAAGTTATCCCTTCCTCCACAACTGTGCTGATTTAGAAGTTCAACTCAGTGAAACTGAAGCTGTCTACTACAATACTATATTTTGATATTCTAACTTCTGATATCAGGGGTGTTAAAATAACCTAGCCTGGGGCTTAGCAGTAGATGCTTGCCTGTAAACCAAAGGACTCAGGTTTGATTTTCCAGGACCCATGAAGCCAGAGGCACAAAGTGGTCCATGCATCTGGAGTTTGTTTAGCAGCAGCTGGAGTCTCTGCCATGCTGATTCTATCTATGTATCTGCCTCTTTCTCATTCACCCTCTATCTCAAATAAATAAAAATTTAAAACAATAAAATAATCTACCCTACTGTATTACTGATAAAGATGTCATGAATTATAATTTGTAAAATTTTGTCTTGGCTTGCACAATGAATGTTTGAGAAGACACAGGAAATAGAAAGCCTAGGTAGGAAAACATAGTACTGCATATGTGAATTTGTTAAACTAGTGGGTGAGGAGTGTGAATGGTGAAGAAACGCTGAGCTGGGAAGGACTATATTAAAGATAGGCTGGGCATGGTGGCGCATGCCTTTAATCCCAGCATTTGGGAGGCAGAAGTAGGAGGATTACAGGGAGTGGGAGGCCATCCTGAGACAACATAGTTAATTCTAGGTCAGCCTGGACCAAAGTGAGACCCTACCTCGAAAAACCAAAAATAAATAAATAAATAAAAAGATAGGACAGAATTCTGTAACAGTTCAGTAAGAGAGTATGATACAAGAGTTAAATTTACAAACTCCTTTATTGGTACATTTTTTAAAATTTTATTCAATTTTTATTTATTCATTTGAGAGAGACAGAGAGAGAAAGAGGCAGAGAGAGAGAGATTGGGGACACCAGGACCTCCAGCCACTGCAAACGAACTCCAGACATGTGCACCCCCTTGTGCATCTGGCTAACATGGGTTCTGGGGAATTGAGCCTCGAACAGGGGACCTTAGGCTTCACAGGCAAGCGCTTAACTGCTAAGCCATCTCTCTAGGCCTTTCCTTTGGTACATTGAAGGAATGATTATAACATGAATGGAAATGCCATAGTTAGCGTGAATACGTGAGATCATAAAAAAAATACATGTTTTTGAAGGTAAGGAATATATCTCCATTCTTAGTGTCCCAGACAGGATGTCTACATGATATTTTACAAATAAAAGACAAGCACTATCACAGTGCATTTGAAGAAGGTGGCAGAACTCAAGGTAACTGATAATATAGTCTAGAAACAGTAAATGAGTGACAGGTTGAAGGTGAAGAGGAATGAGAAATATTTCTTTTGTATACTATGAGTCTAGTTTGGTGCTTGGCACAGAACTAGTCCTCAATTAATATTTATCTATTAAAAGAGTAAATTATTTGCACAAAGTAGACTAAGCCCATGGGAACAGATTTTAAAGCAGAGTAGGTGTCCGTTAAGAGCAGATCTTTGGGCTGGAGAGATGGCTTAACAGTTAAAGCGCCTGCCTGCAAAGCCTAAGGATTTCCCCAGTACTCAAAGTCCGACTTCCAAGGTGGTGCATGCGTCTGGAATTCATTTGCAATAGGCCCTGGTGCACCCATGTGCGCGCGCTCCCTCCCTCCCTCTCTCTGTCTCTCTCTCTCTCTCTGTCTCTCTCTCTCTCTCTCTCTCTGCCTCTCCAATAAATACATGAATAAACAAGTAAATATTTTAAAAGTCTGTAAGCTGAAATGAACCCTTAAAAAAAAACAGATGTTCCCTACAAGTTACCAACAATTTTCTGCCTCAGAAGAAATAACAAGAATTGAGTTTATTAGTGGGAGCATTGGAAATTCAGAAGCTGGGTGTTTAACACACAGACTATTTCCACAGGTTAGCACTTCTCAGTACAGTTAGCACTGTTCCAAAAAAAGAAAGCTCACTTTGTAAGATTATTAGCCAAAGAGTGATCTGTTTATTTCAAAAGCTAAGCAATGATTTCTCTTCCTTTTAAACTAAGTACCTGAAATTCCAATTATGCAGAGGACGCCAGCTTTTTCTATTCCTATCCTCCAGGGGGCAGTGACCTGAGAACGTCACTCTGCACCACCGGTTCTCCAAGCCGCTCCGAACCCTTCCTGTCTGCTCCAGGGAGCGCCAGATTAGTCGCAGGGCGAAGGCCCCCGACTGAGCCTGCGCATCCTGCAGCTGCCAAATCAGCGCATGCGTGGTAGGGCGGGTCTGGCCCAGGCGGCTCTGGGCGGGCCTGGACCGCGCCAGTGTTTTGGGGCCCAGGAGCTGTGGGTGGAGCCGGCGGCCTCACCGTGGTAACCACAGCGCCGCCGCAGCGCCGCCGCAGCCCCGCCTCGCCTCGCAGGCCTCAGGACTGTCATCGAGGTCTGGTGTCAGGGTACCCTAGACTCCGGTCCCCGGAAGTTGCTCCTCCGACTCTCAGATAACCCATCTTTCCCACGCCACCGCCGCCACCGCCATGCAAGGAGAGGACGCCAGATACCTCAAAAGGTGATGAGCCCCGGAGAACTGCCCCACTGCCCTCACTGGGGCCCCGAAGACGCTTGTCAAGGAGCAGAGCTCATTCTGTAAAGGGGTGGGATCCTTGGAGGGACGTCTTAGAAAGAGAAGGTGATGGGGGAGAATGAGAGGAAGGCCCTCAAGGATGCGAGGTCCTTGAGCCACCCACCTGGTTTGGCTGGGCCCTGACAGCATCCAGACCTGAGATCCTCACTACATTATTTTATCCCAGGGTGTGAGGGAGGAAGGGCGAGGTAAACAAAGTGGTTGGTTTTATTGTTTGTTTTTGTTTTTCTACCCAGATTCTCCATCTTTTCCCCAGTAGGTAAATCCCATGGGAGTTAGGGAATCTTTGGCACCTCATCCCTCTGCTCAGTGGGGGATTCAAATCCTGGGTTTTTTAAATGATAAAAGAAATGAAAGAAATGGAGGTTCTTTCCCCAGGGCTGGGTTGAGATGTTGTTTTGCAGCCTGTTTCTTAGGAAGTGCTTTAAATATTTGTAATGTCAGCTACTCTTTAAAGAAAATTGAAATCTGTTGGGATGTTTAAAGAGATAGGGATTTTATGGTGATAGATACTTCTTACTGGAACAAGAACAGCAAACCAGATCAAAGAAATGGTAATTTGGCTTCTTCAATTTTAGGTAAATCTTTGTTGCTGATTTAGCATATACATAGCAAAAGGTGCATGCATTCTTTTGAATACAATTTCCTCTGACAATGGGGCCAATAGTTGATATTTTACCTTCTGAGAACCGTGAAAACATATGTGTGTGTGTGTGTATTCCCCCCACCCTTGGTTTTGCGAGGTAGGGTCTCACCCTGGTCCAGGCTGACCTGGAATTAACTATGTATTCTCAGGGTGGCCTTGAACTCACAGTGATCCTCCTACCTCTGCCTCCCAAGTGCTGGGATTAAAGTCATGCGCCACCATGCTTGGCTTGAAAATATATATATTTTTTTAAATAAAACATGCATTTTAGGTGATGGTTATTTCAAGTCATATTATGCTTTTGCTGATTCTTTTTTTTTTTTTTTTCTGGCTTGGCAGGGTTCTGATGATCACAAAACCATCTTCCAGGCATTAATCAACTCTTAAAAGAGCCCCAACAATTGTAAAATAAATCAGCTGTACTGTCTTTCCAAGATAGAACATATAGCTTGTGTCTTTAATTTTACATAAATGTGTCTGGCAAACAGCCAGGGTTTTATCAGTAAATATTTTTAAAAGAATATAGAATCAGACCAAATATATAGCCAACATTCATTTCTCCACTGAAATTTACTTCCATTAATTTTCAAAATTTTGTGACAAAAGAAAATTAAATTCTCTTTCACCCTTTTAACTACATGATTGGTCTAGAGAAAAGTGGTGCTTTTATACCACATGCTGACTTCTGTGTTATATAGTTCAGTTAGAGGCAGTTTAGGATAATTGTGCTAGTATGAACCCTCTGGCATACAGTGATGTAATTTGCAACATTTTCTAACTTTTTAAAACAATATTTTATTATTATTTATTTATTAGAGAGAGGGGGGCAGATAGAGAGAAAGAATGAGTACACCAGGGCCTCCAGCCACTGCAAATGAACTCCAGACACATGTACCTTGTACATTGGGCTTATGTGGGAGCTGGGGAATTGAACCTGGCAAGTGCCTCAACCACTAAGGTATCTCTCCAGTCCCAACCTTTTCTAACTTTTAAAGCCATATTCTCTACAATAAATAAAATGGAACCAGTTACTATAAAGTTTAAAGCAAGAGTCAGAATCTGATCATTTGTTAAATAGCTTTCTCAATTTAGCACAGTTTTGACAAAATAAAAATTTCTTGCTTCCAGAGTTTATGTATTATCTACCTTACCTGTCTGTCTGTTTACCTAATATATATTCATGCAGACATAATGAACAAGGTTCAAGATGTATGATAGAACCTTCCATCTTAATTATTGGTTCTTGATAATTATCATACCTATTTGTTTAGCTATGTTTATAACAACCATAGTTTGTTGACAAGATAATGTGTTTTCATTCAAATTAAATTGCTCCAGGTTTTATTGTACTTCCTAGCATTGAGGAATCTCTAGCTTTTTAGTTGTATGCACATGTAATATTTGGGTATATTTATAGGTACTACGGAATCAGAAATTACATACTTCATTTTTTATGCTACCTATTAGTGTTTTGGATAGCACTAAATAAATACCAAATACATAGCACATGCCTAGCATTGTTATGGTCTTTGGGAAATGACTAAACAGTTACAGTGCATATCCACTATTGAGATACACAAACAGATAAACAGACAACTTTATAGTGATTTTTTTCTTTTCTTTTTTGCTTCCTCTTAAAATCATCTCATTGTTTCCATTCTTTTTTTTAATTTCTCGTCTTTCTGCCCCCCCATACACACACTAACAACTCCATATTTCAGCCTTATAGAAATACCTTCTTTTGTATTCTTATTCCATTGTTTGATTCCTATATGGCCTTGCCCCATGTCTAGAATTTTCCCTGATTTCATGTTTGTCTGTGCATGTGTATGTGAGAGCACACACATGCCACAATGCACGTGTGGAGGTCAGAGGCCAACTAACTGGGCTACAAGCTTCTGTGGGCTTACATGTCCCTGCCTCCCATCTCACAGTAGGCACAGATGTGAACTGTAGCATCAGGTTTTAATAGGGTTTTAGTGTGAGTTCCGCGAATCCAAACTCAGGTACTCATATTTGTGTGGCACACACTTTATCCACTGAGCTATTTCCCCCAAGCCTTTGCCCCATTCTTTACTTAACTGCTTCATCTTTCTTTTTCTTACCTATAATTTTTCGAGAAAGCTTTCTTTAGTTACTCCTACCCTACAATCTATGTTGGATATATCTTTTAGGTTCTCATAGCTTGTTTTCTCCCAATCTTACTACTTTACTGTCTCCATTTGGTCCACAAGCTCAATAAGAATAAAATAGTATGTATGTGTTCTGCTTTCTGTTGAATCCCCAGCACTCAACAGTGTGCTAGAACATAAGTTATTAAGTTATATCAAGACATGATTAGAAAGAATATGGGACAAATCATATACTATGATTATGAGCTATGTGGTGAAACACTGAAACTTTATTGCAGTGTTGGAGAACTATTGACTGATTTTAAGAATGAATGGCAGTCATTCATCTATCCAGTCATTCATTCATTCAACAGTAATTTGAGATGCCACTGTGTAAAAATTATTTAGATAAGTGGTAAATATATTTAGTGAATTAAACATACTTTTTTTCTGCTATTATGACATTTAACAAAGTAACAGATAAAGACTATGTTTTCAGAAATAATGTATTGGTATTCAATGAATTTATAAGTATGAAATAAGTATGTGACTGGTCAATTTTTTCAAAGAGTGGTATACTCATGCTTCACTTATAGCATGAATATAACATTCATCTCATTGTTTCTTTAAATGTTTTATTTTTATTTATTTACTTAAGAGAGAAAGAAAGAGGGGGAAGAGAGTAAGAGAGAGAGAATGAGAGAATGAGTGCATCAGGGCCTCCATTCACTGCAAATGAACTCCAGATGCATGTGCTACTTTGTGCCTCTGGCTTATGTGGATCCTGGGGAATTGAACATAGGTTCTTTGGCTTTGCAGGCAAGCACCGTAAGTGCTAAGCCATGGCTCCAGCCCTCATCTCTTCTTATAGCTGAATCATCTTTCA
This sequence comes from Jaculus jaculus, assembly GCF_020740685.1. NCBI lineage: Eukaryota > Metazoa > Chordata > Mammalia > Rodentia > Dipodidae > Jaculus > Jaculus jaculus. The sequence goes on from NC_059102.1 coordinate 306,601,983, forward strand.
TTGTATTGGCTATATCACATTTTCTTTACCTGTAATTTAACTGTTGACAGACATTCAGGTTTTTTCTTCCTTTTGGCTGTTGGAGAGAAAGTTGCTGTGGAAATTTCAAGTTTGTGTTTGAACATCTTTCAATCTTTTTATACTTCAGCATTGAACTGCAGTGTCACATGGTAATTCTGTGTTCACCTTATTGAAGGATTACTACAAAGTTTTACATGCTGTGTGCATCTTTTATATTCTCACTAACATTGTATGAGAGTTCTAGATTTTTTCACATCTTCACCAGAACATATTATTTTTCTTTATTTTGTTTTTTTCCTTTACAGTTATGGCTATTCTAGTGGGTTTAAAGTGATAACTTATTTTGATTTGTGTTTCTTTAATATTGAGGATATTAAGCTTCTATGTACTTCTTGGCCATTTTTCTCTCTTCTTTAGGGAAAAGCAATTAAAAAATAAATTATAGATACTAGACTGTTACTAGATGTACAATTTATAGGTATTTTATTCTAGGCTTGCATTGTCTTTTCACTATGTTGAATATGTCAGTTGTCAAAACTTTTAATTTGAGGTTCACTTTATTGTAGTTGCTCTTATTATATTATTTGAGAAAACATTGCTGAATCCAAGACCACGAGGCTTTCCATTTTGTTTTCTTCTAAAAATTTTATGGGTTTAGCTTTGAAATATATGCCCTTTACCAATAGAGAGTGAATTGGTATATATGGCATGTGGTAAGGATAATCAGTTGTCCTCACATCAGTTGTCAGCACTATTGATGCATTAATAGTTTGAGCATCAGTTAACTGGCCATGAGTGCAGATGCTTATTTCTGGACTTTGACTCTAATCTGCTGATGTGTATGTGTCTCCCTGTGCTGGTATCTCACTGTTTTGGATAGAGGTGAGTTTTGAAACTGGGACAAATAAGTTTTCCAGCATATTTTCTCTTTATCAATTCTGTTATCTATTTAGGGTCTTGTGTTTCCATGTGACTTTTAGCAGGTTGTTTTTTTTGTTTGTTTTTGTTTTTGTTTTTTTCATTTCTGAACAGAAGAAAAGGCTGTTGAGATTTTTGATAGGGCTTGTTTTATAATGTGGGCCACCTTGGGGATATATTATCATCCTAATAATACTATGTTACCCAGTCCATGAACATGAGATGCTGTTCCTAACTTAGTTCTTATTAATGGCTTTTTGCAGTGTTTTATACTTTTTAAGTACATAACTGTTTCATTCCTTGGTTTAGTTCACTTCTAAGTATTTCATTCTTTTTATGCTATTTTAAATGGTATTGTTTTCTGAATTTCTTTCTCAGATTTTTATTGCTACCTTATAGAAATAGAAATGAATTTTTTGTTTTGTTTTGTTTTGTTTTTCGAGGTAGGGTCTCACTCTAGCCCAGGCTGACCTGGAATTCACTATGGAATCTCAGGGTGGCCTCAAACTCATGGTGATCCTCCTACCTCTGCCTCCCAAGGGCTGGTAGAACTGGATTTTTAAAAATGTGCTAATCTGTTCTATAACTTTACTGAATATGCTTATGCACTGTAATGATTTTTGTGTCATTTTTAGATTCTTCTACATGTAAAATCTTGTCATCTGCAGATAGAGGTAGTCTTATCTCTTTCTTTCCAATATTGCTGCCTTCTTTAAAAAAAATTCTATGCTTTACCAAGATTTTGAGTCAAAATTCTTCCAACAAAAAAGTTGGTTTGGGGCTGGAAGGATGGCTTAACAGTTAAGGCGTTTGCTTGAAAGTCAAAGGACCCAGGTTTAATTCCCCAGGACCCACATTAGCCAGATGCCCAAGAGGGCACATGTGTCTGGAGTTTGTTTGCAGTGGCAGGAGGCCCTGGAGCACCCATTCTCTCTCTCTTTCTCCCTCTTCCTCTGTGTAATAAATAAATAAAGTTGGTTTGGCTAAAATCTCTAGTCTTAAGTCAAATAGAAAGTGCGCATCCTTGTCTTATTTCTGATCTTGGGGAAAAATCATGAAGTTTTCACCATTAGGTATAATGTTTGCTGTAGACTGTTTCATATATGCTTTTTATCATGTTATGGAACTAGTTTTCTATTCCTGCTTCACTGATTGCTTTTATTAGGAAAGAGTATTGGGTTTTATCAAATGGTTTTTCAGTGTCAATTGAAATGATCATATTTTTTTTTCTTCATCCTGTTAATGTAGTATAACTTTGTGATGAACCTCATTGAATTTTGTGGCCATAGTGTATAGCCTTTTTATTATGTTACTGGATTCTATTTGCTCTTACTTGGAGGATATTGGTGACTATATTTTTAAAGGATATTGGCCAAGTTTTTTGAATAGTCTTTATCTCACCTTGGTGTTAGGATAATGGTTGTCTCGATAATGAATTAGGAAGTATTTTCTTTCCCTTCTGGCTTTTGGAGTAGCCTAAGAAGGATTGGTATTTATTATTTAAATACTTGGCCAAATTTACAAGTGAAGCTATTTGGTCCTAGACTTTCCTTTATTGGGAGTTTGTTTGTTTTCTTTAATTCAGTGTCTTTACTTGATCACAGTTCTAGTCTGATATTTTATTTTCCCAGAGTGAATTTTGTTAGTTTCTGGAAAGCCCACTTTGAAAGTTTTGGGAAGATATCATAGGCTATAAAGTTATATTATTATTTTTGCACTTTTAACTGGATGCAGTTTCCACTTTTTACACGTCAAGTCAAGTACTAGGATCTCTTTTAAATCTCGTAAGTATATATAAATATATACTTTGACATATAATTGAGATAGTTTCTTCAAACTCTAGCCCAGGCTGACCTGGAACTTACTCTGTAGTCTCATGCTGGCCTCAAACTCACAGCAATCCTCCTATCTTGGCCTCCTGAGTGCCGAGATTAAAGGCATGAACCACCATACCTGGCTTGAGATAGTTTTTGGAGTGCTATGTTGTATCTCTTGTTAAAGCTATCCTTAGCTCATTTTATTTTAGTGATTTCTATACAGTTTAACTGCTAGCTTGAATTTATAATCTGTTTATCTTTCCTTTTATATTCTGTGCATTGTATTTAAACTTATATATGATTGTTAATTCCTTGGTGTTTGTTCAGTTCTAAGTACTTGCATTCCTTATAAGGTTTTTGTTCTGTATGTCTTACTGTCAGTTGAGTTGTTGACCTCTATGTTTTGTGAAGTCATTAGTATTTTTCCCTGGTTTTACTTATTTAGATTTCAGTTATTGTAAATCATGATCTAAAAATAAGTGGAAAGTTTTAGAAAGGAATAGTTCATAAGTTGGGGGCTGGACACCATTCTGAGTAGTGTGATGGAATCTCAAGTTGTCCTGAGCTTGAGAAATGAATATTCCCCTTGTCCAGAACAACATGCTATCTATCTGATAGTCACGTAGTAACTATCTAGGTTTATTGGCTTGACTGTCAAGGTACTCCAGTGCTTGTGTTTGATGGCCTTTATTTTACTTAATGGTAACCAAAGCTGGAAATTAAGCCATGCCATAGAGAAGCTGTAAAGTACTTCTTATTAGTGTAAAGTTAAAAGTTTCAACCTAAAGGAAGGAAATGTATGTGAGGTTTGTTAAAATCTATTCAAGAAAGAATCTCAATCCATGAAATTATAATGAAAACAATTCCTGCTAGTCTTTCTGTCACAATCCAAATCCCAGACATGTGGTGCTAAGTCCTTAGTTAAATGAAACAGGCATTACATTATGATAGAGTTCTATACTCTCCAGTCCAGCATAGTTCTGGGATTATATCCCTTTTGGATAAGAGATCTATTGTACTTTTCACTCTATTTCTATACTTGAAAAATATTAATCATACCAACTCCAGATCTTATTTTCATAAAATGTAGTTAACAGGTTATGTAAAAATTGCTTTGATGGTGTTACTAATAGGTCAAAATGTTTGTAACTAAGCAGAACGTTTAGATTTATGGTTATTAAAATAAAGTTAAGATGTTGTCATATTTCTATTCTTTTTCACCAGGCTAAAAGATTGTTAACTAGCTACCTAGTTATGAGTAGGAATGGGAAATTTTGCTTATTTTTATTATTTAATTTCTTGTCATGCAAGTTTTTTTTTTACTTTAAATAATCATGTGACAAGTAGTAATTAATTCATCATTGGTTTATAACAATTAAAGGCTCGTGTGGATGCATAAGGGACTTGAAGAGAGAGTATATACAGCCTGTCTATGGAAGTTCCTGCTGACACTGTTGAGTTACTTGATGATAGAACACATATATAACTTAAAAATGCATTTTTGTTATGTAATGTAGATGTGGTTGAGGAGTGATTTATTTGGAGACTAATGGTATTGCATGTAATTATGCTAGATGATTCACAGTACTGTGTTTTAATGTATATATTTTTGTGTCATTTTGTGATCTAGTTAATGGACTATTTATTGGGCAGGTTGATTTTTAAATATAATTTTGGAGACATTCATTTTTGATATTTTAAAGACTTCATAGTTGAGATCTTTCTCTTTAAAGCCTTCTTAATTGTGTTTCACTCACTTACTTTTATACTTCTTTGGATGAAAAAATATATGTTTTCAATGTAGTTTTATTCCTGAAGGCAATGTTTTGTTATTTATTTATTTATTTATTTTAGTTGTGGACATAGTATGTAAACAATACTTGTTGATACCATCCTTTCTGTCATCCCTGCCCCTTTTCCAAAGGAGCCCTCCTCATTGGGATACGGGTCAACCCCATGGGGATTGTGGGTTGTGCATTGTGGGGGCAGCAGTCAGTTATGGGGAAGAGGCAATGTCTCTGTGCATAAGGCCCCAACTTGTGGCTCAAACAATCTTTCCACCTCTTCTTCTGCAAAATTCCAAAATGTTGGGTACATTTTAAGTCTACTTCAGTGATGGACTCTGAGGAGCCTATAGATCTCTGCTTTGGTAGGTGTTGAGTGTTCTCAGTGTCTATCTCCTTCACACTTACGCTGATATCAGGTTCACTGAGAAAGCAGCACGCTTGCTTGCTCATTTCCCCAGTTCATCTGTGGTTTCGGCTGGGGCAGGGCTGAAGTGCAGTGAGTCAGTTATCTCCTCAGATCCCACTCGCATCTGAAAAAGAGAAGCAGATTCTCCAATGGAGAGTGAAGTCAGCCCATGTTAAATGGGATAACCATTACTAATTTAGAGAGAATTTAAAGGGTGTAGACCCTCTTATGGCCCAAGAGTAGTGGGAGATTAATGGAGTGGAAAGCAAAATTGTTACCTAGATATGATTCTGACTTGTTTCCTAGTTCCAGATATGGTTTCCTTTCCACTGAGCATATCTGTTAGCCAATCCAAGAACAACACCCATAGTGAGCCATTGGTCAGAGAGACCTACAATGTCTCCCAAAACAAGACAGACTTCTGTCAGAGCACTTGATTATCTACCAGAGGTTAATGGCAAGACCCTACTTCTAGAGACAAGAAGTTAGTTTTTAAGTGACCAGGAAGTATATGATTACTACAGATTATGAGGGGAGAAAGTTATTTTTCGTCCTGAGCACAAATGAATATGATTGAATATTGATGACAAGCCAGACCATATGTTTTAGTATTAGAAACCAGATAAACTCCAGTAACAGGCTGTGAGATTTTAATGTGGATATCTTTCTTTATTTTTGTACTGTAGGAAAGTTAAGGGAGGAAATATTGATGTACATCCATCAGAAAAAGCACTCATTGTTCAGTATGAAGTAGAAGCCACCATACTTGGAGAAATGGGGGATCCCATGTTGGGAGAACGAAAGGAATGCCAAAAAATGTAAGTGTTCATTTTGAAATAATGAAATTAATAAAAATATTATTAAAATATGATATTATTTTTCCTTCATAATTTTTGAAGCATTCTCTAAAACTAAAACCTCTTAATGAAGGATAGATTATATTAAACTAAAAATATGGAATATATTTGTTATGGAGAAAATAAGATTTTATAACTAGTAACTTGTGAAATTAATCATAAACTTATATTTATATGAGATGTTTTAGTTTAATTTAGGAAAATTTGGATTAGAAAATCTTATGGTCTTCTGTGTTTCCTGGAATTTCAAGAAGTTAGAAGGCATTCAGTCATTCCCAAATGGGGCAATTACCTTGATTCATCCTTTCAAAACAACCTAAGCCTCTGAAAAATGTTAATAACAAGACAAAATTTTTCTGCTTCAAAGGATTATTAGTGTTAGAGCTCCCATATATTTACCTTCTTAATTTTGGGGGAATCCCTTGGAAACTATGCTTTTTTATTTTTAGAATTATATTGGTGATTGTCTTACTGTCTTTCTTTAGTTTTGTAGAAGTAGAGATATTGACATTGACTAGTATCCTTTTCAAACCTTCCATTCATTAAAAATAAATTTACTCAACTAATGAGAAAAAATTTCTCTTTAATATTTTGATGGATATGTACACTTAGACTGTTCGGAGTAGATGTGATCACACTAATTTAAATTGATAGATGTGACTCTGTAGTAGGGGTAATTTTTTCCCCCAGAGAACATTTGACAATGTGTGGAGACATACTGAGTTATCATAATAAGAGAAGTGGTATTGGTGGGCTGGAGAGATGGCTTAGTGTTTAAGGCACTTGCCTGTGAAGCCCAAGGACTCGTGTTTGACTCTCCAGGTCCCAAGTAAACCAGACGCACAAGGTGATGCAAACACATGGGGTTGCACATGCACACAAGGTGGCGCATGGCTAGAGTTTGATTAAAGTGGCTGGAGGCCCTGATATGCCAATTCTCTTATCTCTACCTGTTGCTCTTGCTGTCTTGCAGTAAAAATAAATGCCAGTCCATTGGGCTTGCCTCCAAAAAAAACAAAAGGAGAGGTAGCATTGGCATGTGATGGGCAGAGGTCAAGTGTTGCTAATCATATTGCAGTGTACATGATGGCCACCCACCACAAAGAATTACCAAGTCAAAATTTAGGTAATGCTGTATATGAGAAACCATAGCTTGTTATATCCTGCGAGAAGAAGCTGTCAAGTGTATTATCTCAGTGTCTTAGTTGGTTTTTTTTTTTGGGGGGGGGGTTTAGAAGGATACTAAATTTCATTTGTAATGCATTAAAGGTAAATGAGTCCTCTAGAAAATACAGTAGCTTAACAAAAAGTACACATGCAAACTCACTGTAGATTCTACCTAAACCATCTGTTCTGTTCTCTCACATGTTGTCTTTTCTACTTGTCTGTTAGCAATTGCTTGTCTACATGAAGACCAATGGATTTAACTTCCCAAAGGAAGAGCAGCCCATTATATTCTTTGACTTTAAAATGTTTTGTCTCCACACTTCAAGAAAGAAATTTAATTAATTTTTAGTTCAATTCCTAGCCCCAAACCAAAGGCCTCTACTGAAAAGAAAATGTGTTTTATAATTCCAGAGGTATTATTAATGGCTAGGAAGAGGGAAATCTTGGAGACTGGGAAACACATAAAATGAAACTCATTATATTGGAGAAGTCAGTGATGTGGCCTACGTCCAGATGACTTACTTTTTATTCATCCAGCTTGGATCACAGGATTAGTATAAGCTCATCCTTAATGAATTTTCCATTCTCCAAAGATTTTTTTATGAAAAAGCTAATAGTTATGCCTCAGAAACAATGTAGGTGACATTTTGTTGGTTTTTAGTGTTTTTAATAGACATGGGGAATCTAATAAAATGTCTGTTGTTTTAGGAACAATCAAGTAATCACTAATGCCATTTTCTGAAAAATTCCCACCCTAATTTTTTCCCATTTGTCAAATAAATTTTTCAAAAGATTTCATACTAACAGTAAAAACAAAATTGTTACTTTGAGTGAGCACAGGATGAATCAGGTTGATAATATGGATGGTGTTAGAAAACATACATAGAAGAGGTTTTAAAAGTTGTGAATGTTAAAGCAAACAAGATTCACCCCCCCCACCTATGAAACTGACTAAAATCCAAAACGTTGACTTAAGAATGTAGAGTGACAGGAATTCTCATTCCCATCTGGTAGGAAAATAAAATGTCATACATTTTGTGATAAAATTTTATTCTTATCAAGTTAATTATAGGCTAACAATATCCAGCAAATATGCTCTTAGATATTTACTAAATAAGTTGAAAATTTAAGTACAAAAGAATCTATACATGCATGTTTATAGTAACTTTATCCACAATTGGCAACAATGGAAAGCAACCATAGTATTGTAAATAGTGAATAGAAAAACAAACTGTGGTGCCTATATACCAATAAAGTATTGTCCAAAAAAAATTTTTTTAAAGCTATGAGTTCAAGGCTACCCTGAGACTACATAGTAAATTCCAGGTCAGCCTGAGCTAGAGTGAGACCCTACCTTGAAAAACCAAAAAAAAAAAAAAAAAAAAAAAAAAAAAAAAAAAAAAAAAGCTATCACGCTTTGAAACTGCATGGAAAGAACCTAGATGCATATTGCTGTGAAAGAAGGCAGTCTGGAAAAGTTACATGCTATACAATTCCAACTCTGACATTTGGAAAGGAAAAACTATAAGTATTAGAGATTGCCATTTGCTGTAGGATAAGGCATTTGTAGAGCAGTGAACGTATGTTGTATGATAATAGAATGTCTTATATATGACATTATGCATTTGTAGAAGCTCACAGAACACAGAGTGAACCTAATGTAAACTCTGGGCCTCAGTTAATGATTGTGTGTATATTATTAGCTCATAGTTTACATTAGGGTTCACTCTCTGTGTCCTATAAGTTTTGATTAGGGTAATAAATGTACCACGCTAATGGAAGATGAGGATAACAGAAAAACAGTAGAAATAGGAACATAAGTAAAACTTCTCTAAAAGTCTAATAAAATGGGAAAAGAGCTTTCTTTTTGTTTTATTAGAGATAGTTAATGTTGTTGTGTAGCCCAGGTAACCCTGGAACTAATGGTTTTTCTGCCTCAGCCTCCCTCCCCAGGTTTAGAGTCAAAGATGTGGAACATCATGCCCTTCTGTTAGCATAATTTCTTTTGTATTAATTCTCAATCAGATTTACTGAACAGGTGAAGAGAGTTTCAAATTCATTATTAGAAATATAGTGAGCTGGGAAGATGACACAGCACATTAAGGCACTTTTACTTGTAAAGACTAATGGTCTGGGTTAAATTCCCAAGGCATCTTATAAGCCAGATGTAAACAGTGACGTATGTATCTGACATGTATTTGTAAGGGGCCCTGGTATGTGCACACGCACGCACACATACACACAAATTTTTAAATAGAAACATAGAGATGTCTTTTCAAAGATATTTTCTCAATGAATCCTTTCTATTTCTGCCTTCTAATGTCCAACTGAAACTATTCAAAAAGGTAATCAATACTTATAAGTTTGACCAAACAAAACCCAAGTAGATAAAAAACAACTTTTGAGGCTAGAGAGATGGCTTAGAGGTTAAGGCACTTGCCTACAAAGCCAAAGGAGCCAGGCTTGATTCCCCAGTACTTACGTAAAGCAAGATGTCCAAGGTGGTGCATGTGACTGGACATTATTTGCGGTAGCTGGAGGCCCTTGTGTGCCCATTCTCTCTTTCTCTCCCTCTTTTTCTCTCAAATAAATAAGTAAAAAAAAATTTTTTAGAACCCACAAGATTACTGGCATTCTAACAAATTTAAGCATAAAAGGAATTTATTGAAGGCTGTTGACTCACAGAATCTCTGGATAATAAGTATTAAGGTTGCTTATAATAGCTGGGAAGAATTTCTAAGCCCTGTTACTAGACTGATTTCAGGTGAGATCAGCTATGTATTGCTTACCTTTTCTCATTGCCTAAACCAGTACTGGAAGTAAAGAACAAGGAGAAAAGGAGAGAGGGACCTGTTAATTGTTATCTAGGTTAATAAGAATGGTGTTAATTCGTTCCATAGAACTTTTTATATAGGTTTTAAAATTCATCTTTTTCTTTTATAATCTGTAATCGCTACTAAAGTGACTGAATCTAAAAATATCAATATCATGTCAATCTCTACTGAAAAAAAAAATTGGGCAGGTCAAAAAAAAGAATCATTTTTGTCAGTATGAATTAACATATTCAATAAGGATTAAAGATGCTATATTTTTCAATCAGAAGTATTGCTTCAAAATAAGACCTCTGAATATCCTGTCTAGGAAACTGGGAAAAGATTTATGTTGCTCTATCTTGTTTGTCCAACCTACAGAAAATCATTGTCTTGAAGTTTTCTAAGTATATCATATATTTTATTTTACTAAACTTCTTTGGCCAGATATCTGTAGGCTCAATTTTGCAATAGTCTCACTGAATATATCATGTATTTTTATTATATATGAATTGGAAATGTGGATATACTTGAAGTATTCGTCTAAAGAGTCTCAACGCTAACACAGACATAACTTCTCTGGCACGGAAAGTGGTTGAAGAATGCAAACTCATTCATCCCTCAAAACTAAATGAGGTAGAACAGCTATTATATTATCTCCAGAACCGCCGTGATTCATTATCAGGAAAAGGTAAGAGGAAGAATTCCTGATTTTAAAATGGAGTATACAAGTTGTTTGACTATAAACGTGGGAGGGACTTTTTAAACACATGCCAGAATAAACAGGTATATTATTTTCCTCCAAACTAAGTTTTATTCTTTGACATACAATAATGGTCTGATTCTGTTTTGTTCTTTGAGTGTATATACACATATACGAAAAAATTATTGTGGACTAATAAAACCAGAGATTGTAGAGCAGAAAATGTATTTTCTCTGCTCTAATTAGATTTATATTTCTAAATTTTTATACTTTAAATTATTTCAAATGTTAATATACATTATATATACATACATACTAATGCACACACACAAACACAAAACACACACACACGTATACATGCAGAGACAAAGAGAAAAAGAGTGCTTCATTTCCACCCATCTGGCCCAAGACAGGTATAAATGTGCTCCAGTATAAAATCATAAACTTTATTAAAACATCAGATTTTTTTTATTTTAATAATTTGTTTGGCTATTGAGCATGAACTTTGTAGAAAAAGAGAAATGAAAATATTGGGTTGCAGTGTAAAAAGGCTGTAAGTACCTTCTAGACTATCCTAGAATATAAATTTTATGAATTTTCATTAGGAAAATAACACACTTCATTCCTCAATGTCTTTATTATTGTCATTATCCTATCCTCAGTTCTCTCATGAACCATACCATTAAAGTATTGAACTAAGAAAAAATTTATAGAACACATTTTAAATGACCAAAACCAAAAACAGATATGTACAAATTTTGACTTGAATAAATTAAAAAAATAAGTAAAATTGTTTGGGGATGTTTTAAATTTAATTAGTGTTGTCTCTATATCCATATGAAATAAAATGCTTTGTTCCCAGTGAATACCTGTACTAGTTACCCCTGAATATAGTAGCTAACACATGTTGTATTGTCTAAACAATATTCTTACTTGTAAATATAACAGCAGATGAAAGGTAGCATGTTAAGATAAATTAAGTGAACAAAGTAAATGTAGTATTTGAAGATCTGTGTATTCTTACTATGTTGTATAATATAGTTAAAATTGATGTTTCCTAGTGACAATGTAATATAATTTTTGATGACATTTATAATTAAATTTGTTTAAACCAGTATAAATCAAATCACTGTGTTTTTAGAGCTAATCATTATTTCTGTCCCCCTCAAAAGTAAAGGAATATAAAAAATAATAATGTCATTATTCATGAGTAAAAATAATTCAAATCATTAAGATTCTTTACACACTAATAGTTGAAGATATATACAATGTTTTACTATATATTAAAAACTTAATTAAAAAAATACTGAGTTTTCCTTATTTTTTTAACTTGTATTTTTTTTAATCTAGAAGCCTTGCCCTAAAAGTAATTGAGAGAAAATAATACTTCTTTATATCTTAAGTAATTTATTTTTCTTTGATAAGTAAAACCATGCCACAGAAAATGACCTACATGAGGCAAAATAGCTGTTGAGATCATATGTTCCTTTTTATTAAATATTTATTTTATTTTTTCTTCTTTTTTTAAAATTTATTTGTGTCTATTTTGGGAAAGCAAGTTCTTCTAACATTTCTATTATCAGCAATTTTCTCATTTTTAGTCACAAATATTGTACACAATATTTCTTTTTGTAAACATATACTAATTGTACAAAATAATGGATTTCATTGTATATATTTATACATGTGTATAAAAATCACTCTCATACTTTCTTCCATTATCTTCTTTTCCCTAATGCATTTCCTCTTCCTGAATAGTCCCCATTAAGGGCTCATTCTAATATTTTCTAATTATACAATCAAAATACTGACACTTTTCTACCTTAGTGTACATGAATTGTTTCTGTTTGATAGTTTTTTTTAAAAATGTTTTATTTATTTATTTATTTGGGAGCAACAGATAGACAGAGAGTGGCAGATAGATAGAGAATGGGCATACCAGGGCCTCCAGCCACTGCATAAAAACTCCAGATGCATGCGGCCCCTTGTGCATCTGGCTTACATGGGACCTGGGGAATTGAGCCTCGAACTGGGGTCCTTAGGGCTTCACAGGCAAGTGCTTAACCACTAAGACATCTCTCTAGTCTTTGGTAGTTTTTTTTTTTTTTTCCTTCATTTTTTTTTAAAATTTATTTATTTGAGACACAGAGAGAAAGATAGATAGAGGGAGAGAGAGAGAATGGGTGCGCCAGGGCCTCCAGCCACTGCAAACGAACTCCAGACGCATGCGCCCCCTTGTGCATCTGGCTAACGTGGGACCTGGGGAACCGAGCCTCGAACCGGGGTCCTTAGGCTTCACAGGCAAGCGCTTAACCGCTAAGCCATCTCTCCAGCCCAGTAGTTTTTTTTTTTAAAGATAAAGTTATGAACTGAATAATATTCATAAAGTTTTGTTCAGTACCCTTTGGAAATAAGTGAGGATTAAGTTAATGTATATATCAAATATATGTCATTTGATTTATGATCTTAATTTTACTTCTTAGACAAAAGTCATAACAATTTCATTATTTTAGCTTGTAAATTTACCCATCATTACTTAATCTGAACTTTTTTTAATGGTTCTTTCTTTTTTGAATTTTTTTTAATTTTTTTATTAATTAGTTTTGTATTCAGCAAATACAGTCAGTTTGGTACCATTATTAGGTTCATTGTGACCTACCCCCTACCCATTGGCCCCTCCTTATTGAGGTATATGGGTCGTGCATTGTGGAGTTAGCCCACAGTTATGGGTAAGATAAATGTCTCTGCATATCATGACCCAATATGTGTCTCTGACATTCTTTCCACCCCCTCTTCCGCAAAATTTCCCTGAGCCATGTTGGGTTCATTTTTGGTCTCCTTCATTGATGAGGTGTTGGGGGCCTCTGAGGCTCTGGCTCTCTGATTTGGTAGGAATTGGTTTTTCTCTGTGTTGGTCTCCTTCCCCCTTGTGCTGGTATCTGGTTCATCAGGAAAACAGCACCCTTGCTTGTTTTGCCATTTTTTCTTAGTTTCAGCTGGGGTCCTTTTGAGGTATGATGGGGTGGCTCTCTCGTTAGGA